>NC_141686.1:43484946-43607446 GCF_964263255.1 Lissotriton vulgaris | reverse complement strand
GTATGATAAGAAAAAAACGTATCCGTATCTACAGGAGGACTACTTTCGTCAAGACAACCAGGGCCGTTTCTCCAACAGAGGCAGGGGATCCTTCAGAGGCAGACGTAATTACCAAACCTTTTCAGATTCGTCCAACAGTTCCGAAGGAGATCAAGAACAACCGGGCCCAAGCAACTTCTATAACTACCCAGATTACGGGTATCAACAACACCAACAGACTCCTTTTTAGGACAACGCCAAGGACCATGGCGTCCTCCCCGAGGACGAGGGAACAACTGGCAGAGAGGCCAGCACCGGGCTCCTCAACAGAATTCGACCGCCTGGGATGGTGGACGCGGACAACCCCAGAAACAGGTTCATTTTCAAACAGAACAACACGGCGAGAGGACCACCCGCAACAAAGCCTACCGGTGGTAGAGACTGCCCTAGCCACCAGCCCAGTTGTGAATATATCTGGACAACCACTTAATGAAGACGAATTGAAAGTTTTGAGCAAAGGGCTTTCATATGTCCCGACGCATACACCTGATTAATTCGTTATCCGGACTGAACTCTTCAAATTTTTTCGAAAAATAAGGCTCAAATATTTCTTTCGAAACTCTGATCCTTCAACCAATCCATCAACTACAGGATTGAGAATACCCTCAACCTTTGTACCCTTTGCGAGCACTATGAGTCACAAGATTCTAGCCTATGAAGCGGTGGTATGGAGAGATGTCCAATCTCTTTTACAGACCAAATCCTTTATCAAGTACAACACCAGCAAACGTGAAAAGGCAGCACTCCAATCTTTAGCCCGTAACACCCAAGTCGTGATCAAACCCGCGGACAAAGGCGGGGCGATAGTTGTTCAAGATACCTCGTCCTACGAATCTGAAATCCTACGACAGTTGGGGGATACCATCAGCTATCAACTACTGCGCTCTGATCCCTCCCGTGCCATTGCCCTAGAGATCCTTGAGTTAACCCAAGCTGGTCTTGAACAGGGCTTCCTAACGGACAACGAGTTTCAATACCTCAATCAAAAACATCCAAGACTGGCTACAATCTACACTCTACCGAAAATACATAAAAGTATGGATACTCCCCCTGGCCGCCCCATAGTGTCTGGGTGCGGGTCCATTCTTGAGCCTCTTGGAAAGTACATTGATTTCTTTTTGAAACCTTTGGCTGAGTCTACCCGATCTTATCTCAGAGACACTATGCACACGATCAACATCGTCGAAAATCAACCGTTTGACGTCCATCTTCAAAGACTA
This sequence comes from Lissotriton vulgaris, assembly GCF_964263255.1. Classification (NCBI taxonomy): domain Eukaryota; kingdom Metazoa; phylum Chordata; class Amphibia; order Caudata; family Salamandridae; genus Lissotriton; species Lissotriton vulgaris. The sequence continues at coordinate 43,606,187 of NC_141686.1, read as the reverse complement.
GCAACATGTGATGTGGTGTCATTATACACATGTATCCCACAACAAGAAGAGCTCAATGTTATATCGCGGTGCTTACAACAACGACCAGCTCCGGTACAAGTACCATCTGAATTTATTGTGGCATTGTTAAGAATCGCGATGACGAAGAATTTCTTCTTGTTCAAGAACAAATTTTATCTCCAAACCTCAGGAGTAGCCATGGGGGCCCCTTTTGCCACAGATGTGGCAATACTCTACATGGCGGCCTTCGAAGAAGATACTGTTCTCAATCATGTGAATCCATTCAGAGACCAGTTGGGTCTCTGGGTGCGATACATAGATGATATTCTGCTAATCTGGAATGGCAACCAAGAGGGATTATCCACCTTCTTCACATGGCTAAATCATCAGTCTACATCCCTGAAATTTACTATACAATCGGACAACCATGCCATTAATTTCCTAGATATTACCATCTATGAGGAATCGGGAAGACTGCACACCACACTGTACCGTAAGCCGGCTGAGAGAAATTCATTACTGCAATACACTAGCCATCACCCGAGGGCACTCCGTGACAACTTGCCCTTCGGACAATTCTTACGGATCCGCAGAAATTGTTCCAGCAGAGACAATTACTTCACACAATCAGAAGCTCTCGCTAACCGATTGCTCCAACGCGGTTACCCCAGACGCCTGGTTAAGAAATCATGCAAACGTGCCTGGTACTACCCCAGAGAAGAACTACTCGCAGTCAAAGACAAAAGTGACCAACCCAATGATAGAATTGTCTGTGTTACCACGTATAACACTAAAAGCAATAAGATCAAGCGGGTAATCAATCAGCACTGGCAGCTCATTTCGGACGACATCAATCAGTCACAAACTCCACTGCATGCTTTCAAGAAAGCTAAAAGTATCCAGAACTTTGTAGTACGGTCTCTACTTCCAACACCAGAAGAGCAGACTATCACTTCCTTGTGGGATTTACCCCCTGTGGTTGGACACACCAGGTGCGGCCACTGCAAAGCCTGCAACACTACCATTCAGACCAAGGAATTTCAATACTCCCAACACAAAATCAAGCTCAAGACACACAGCAACTGTAACTCAACAAATGTAATCTATGCCATAACCTGCCCGTGCAACAAAATCTACATTGGTCAAACACAGCAGAAAATAAAATCAAGGATTCTCCAGCATATGAGTAGGATCAGATGCCATGTATCAGGTGCTCCCTTAGTAGACCATTTTGAGGCTGCGGGCCACTCCCCGGACAACCTCAGATGGGTGGAAATAGAGAAAGCCACTTTGGGACCACGGGGTGGGAACATCACAGGTATCCTCAACACACGGGAACTGAAATGGATATATTTCTTTGATTCAATCGAGACAGGTCTGAATGAGCATGACAGCTCTTTTTCACAATTAGCAAGGCTTATGTAATTTCAGGCCATGTTAACATAGATTTTCATGTATCTTTCTACAAACCTCATCTTGAAAATGTACTGGCTTACACCCTAATGTGAGAGGTGCGCCATTGGTAATAGTGTTGTGAGCTGTCAAGAAATGGTCTTTACCCCACTGTTGGAGGTACACCATTCCCATACTCAGCCAATCATTGTTCGCTTTTAATATTAACTCTGACCGGGCATATTTCTGTCCATTGTTGAAGAAATGGTCTTTACCCCACTGTTGGAGGTACACCATCCTCATCCTCATACCGGGCATACTTCTGTCCATTGTTGAAGAAATGGTCTTTACCCCACTGTTGGAGGTACACCATCCTCATACTCAGCCAATTATTGCTCGCTTTTAACATGAACTCTGACCAGGCATATTTCTGTCCTTGTTGATCCACAAAAGTGTATGTGGTTACTTTATACCTTCATATCGACATGTGCCAGTTTAAATGTGATGTAGTATATCGTTTGTATACCAACAGCAATGGCTGCCATCAGTCGAGTCTAATTTTCATGGGCCACGAGCTTGTCCTTATTTTTCTTAACTAATCATTCCATCTATCATGATTTTTTCAATAGGAATTACATCCCTTTTAAACTTCGAATTTGTCCCGGGTTTGCCCCGCCTGACCGCGTCCTTGCATAGTCTTTTTTCTATGTCCGGCAGGCATGCCGGCATCACGTGGTACTATCACCATGGTGATAGCACAAACAGGAACAACGGTTCGCCATTCCGAACTCGAGCGGCGTCCGTTGCATGATTGATTCTGCAGCTCGCAAGTAAGTCGGTGTGCGTGTTCTGTGTGCGGTCTCTCTCACATTTTGCAGACAGACGAGTAATGTCCTCCCGACTTTGCAGTCCAGAAGAGTAATGTCCTTCCGATTTTGCTTTCAGGACTCCCGGACCTCTGATTAATGGCCGGTCTCCGACGCACTTTCAAGCACCGGGTAAGCCAACCATCGGGTTTCCTGGCGATTAGCGTGTCGTAACCTTAAGTTGCTAGACTTGTACTGATCGCGCTCTTTCCATCCTTATGCCCACAGTCTCCAGAGTCACTAGATTTACTATCTGCTGCCACCACGTGCAGACATCGATAATTACCGTGGGGTAAGTCCATTGTTAATTTACCTCCATTGTGTTGGTACTTAACGCCCACACATTGTCAACTGTGACCCACTAAAACCACGATTCACTTGTTCTATCCTTAGTTACCATCATCTGGAATTGATCCAAGTGTCTGATGACTTAAGACCTCGACATATTGTATGACATATTCAGGTACCTTTTTGGAACTCGCGTACCAGTGTTTCACATGATGCCATCCCCGGGCTGGCTTGCAGCTCTACACGCTCTGGTACACCAATGTGACCGCCTTTTGTCCTTCAGAACATCATCTTTGGGTTCCTCCCACTTAATTAATCTAATTCTCCGATCCATTCTGTTTAAATCTAAGTGCATGTCGATTAGTTCACCACGAGGTAATTCCCAAGTCTCTAATTAATTTAATAAGCACTAAATGACAAATTTCAGATTAATTGCCTAGCCTTCATAAGTTTGCGCCAACTGGTTACTATGTGAGTAATCCCACCACCTTAAAACTCAATTTCTGCATTCTATACACTCAAATAGGTTGCCTGCCCCTCTTTCCAGTCCTGAAGAAGACCCCCCAGCAAGGGCACGATCAACCCTGCACTACTTAGAGGGTCGAAACGTCGACAATCGCCCATTGGTCCATCAACTTCACGCCATTACTAATTTCATTTACTGTTAAATGTGAAGTATGATCTCCTGAACCAATTGTCATGAACTATATGTCTTCCTTACTGTATATGACTCACGAATACAGTCCTCTTGATTCATTGATTTTACTGTCACTTACGTTACCTCACTACCTTATCCTCACCTGATCACTTACCACTCCCCTTCCTTCCCACCCTGGGGCACCGTACAACCAATTGTACTTATTGATTTACTCTCGTGTATATTTGATATACTCAGTCTCGTTGTGATTAAAACAATGTGGACCTAATTAGTGTTGCTTATTATTTGTTTTGATTGTACAACATTAATTTACACAGACACTGGGACCCCTTCCTCTCAGTACTATCTTGGAAACTCCAGCACTCAAAAGTTTTGACATTGCGCATTGCTGGCAATGGCAGATGATCTAGCCAGGGTTCTCCCCATCGCTGGAAAATGCCCTGTGCTACCTTGGGGTTTAACTGCCATTTGAGAGTCACAAAGAGTTGCCAGCTGAGCTCATCCACTCTGGTGTTTAAAATCCAGCCATGGTTACGATCAGGGTAATACCCTGGCAATCCAGCCATCTCCAGAGACAAACTGCTTCCTGGCACAGGACCCAGAACCCACCCCAACCCGCCTGTTGCAGTACAACATGCCTGTGTTTCAGGAAAACATGAACTAGCCTCCCTTTTGACAGATGGTAGGAAGAATGTCAGCACCAAGCGAATGGCTTGCAACTCCAATAGGTGGCTTTGCAGACAGGCCTCCACTGGAGACCAGAGTCCTCAGATCTCCACCATCTACAGATGAGCTCCCCAACCTAGCAATGATGCGTCAGTCACCAACTTCAGTTCTGGGTTGCACAGACAAAAGAGTCTGCCATCAGTCTAACTGCGGTTGAGCCACCACTGTAGGTTTTTTGCCGTCTCCTGCTAACCTGGATGGAATGTGACAGGTTCCCCTGGTGCTGGGCCCACTGGAACTTCATATTTCACCGCAGAGCCCGCATATGCCACCTAACATAGTGGATGAGAAGGATGCAGAGTGGCCCAGAAGGCTCAGAGACAGTCTCTCCGAGACTCAGCACCGATGCTGAAACACCCGGATCGTAGCCCAAATGTCCTGGACTCATTGCAACAAAGGGAAGGCCCAAAACTGCAGTGTGTCCTTGATGGCTTCAAAGAGATGGGAATTTTAAAAGGAGTCAGGTGTGACTTCAACACACCGATAGTGAACTACAAGAATGTCAGTAGGCTCATATTCATCTGGAAGTGGTCTACGACTGACTGTGGTGAGCTTGCCTGCATTCTCCTTTTTTGACCCGCTTCGGAAACACGCGATCCTCAGACCTCTTAAGTCACAGGCTTTATCATGCCATGATTTTTATGAGACAGTACCTTTCGTCTCTGAATATTAATTATCGTCAGTTTCTTCAGTCATCTGAGCTCAGAGCTCGTCTTGGAGTTGCCAACAATAATCTCATCTTTGAGAGATATTAATATATTTAGGAGAAAGCCAGTAGGCTATATTTTGCTGTAGCATTATGTTCGTTCATATTGTAGCCATCCACCGGTCATTTCAGATTATCGCACCTATCCAGTAGTTGCGAAATTATAGAATTATATCCAGAACATGTAAGGAGAATCAGAGTATTGGTTTCATCATTTGACACATGATTGAGATATCTGGACAGCTATGATCTTATAATCAGAATGGTTTCTGAGAAGAATTTATAAATCTTGTACTTCTCTGTATGCCACTGGTAGAAACACCCCGAGTAAGGTTCAACACCGAAACGCGTTGGTGACAATCGTGTCATACACCAGTGTTTCTTTTGAAATATTCATATTTCATATTCAATTGTTGTGTTGTATCAATAACCCTTTTGCACTTTATGAAATGATGTTATCAGAAGTGATCTCTCAGAGTGGTCATATTTATATGGCACATGTTTTATGAAAATTATTGTGGACATATGAAATTAATTTTGTATATATAAGAGTCTTTTTAATATAATTCGATATCAACTAAAGATTTTGTGAAAAGAAAAAATAATAAAAAATATATATTTTTGATAATATACATGTGTGTATTACAATCCTTGCACAGATATCTATGATATGGCTGCAGCAGATATGTACAAGGAGCACCTTTGCCCAGTGCTGAACCCTTTTTTTCAATTGAGCCTGCCTATAAGTGCCAGTCATTGATTTAGGGGAAAAAATAATTCCCACCCTCCTAAAGAGTGCTGCAACCACCACCATCACTTTCGTGAACACCTGAGGAGTACTGCTGAAGTTAAAGGGAAGCACGCCAAATTGAAAATGCTCCTGACCCATCTGGAACCAAAAGTAGAATCTGTGGGACTGCAGGATAGGTACATGAAAGCAAGCTTCCTGTAGGTCCAAAGCCAACTTACAGTCACCTGGTGCCAGTGCAAACAGAACCTGGGCAGAGTGAGCAGCTTGAATTTGTCCTTCTACAAAACGTTGTTTAGAGAGCAAAGATCTAAAATAAGATGAAGGCCTCCTTCCTTCTTTGGTACAAGGAAATAGTGAGAGTAACAGTCAGTCCTTATTTCTGAGGCAGGGACCCTTTTGGCGCCTTTGACTTAAAACACCTGGACTTCTTGAAGCAATATGTACAGGTGCTCCTCTGAAAGATGTACTGATATGGGTGGAAGCTGCAGTGGGTCTATAAGAAACCGTAGGGTAGGACATTGCTTAGTTGGAATATTTGAAGAACCCACCTGTCGGATGTTATATTTTGCCACACTTAGAGGAAATATCTAATCTTGCCTCACACAGGATGGTTGTGTGGTATTAAGGGCAAACTAAAGCAGTTGGTATGCTGTTGCCACAGGACTGGTAAGTTTGTTGCCCCTGATGACCTGGACACGGTTTGCTTGATCCCCGCCTGACCCTAAAAGGCCTGGGGTGCTAGTAGTGGAGGCCTTAGCACTGGTGGTATGCCAGTCCTCTGCAGTAGCCTCAAATGGGGTAAAGTATTTGAGGATATTGTCGTGCAGATGTAGGAAAGCCTAGGAAACAAGCCCAAGCCTGGCTTTCTTTAAAGTATTTTAAGGCTGAATTGGCATTCTCGCCAAACAGGCGACATCCATCGAACTATCAGAGAGGCTTACAGAAAAGCTCATAGATCTCATCTATGTGTGCCTGAAACACTATGCTAGTGTCAATTGCTTTGTCCAAGCAGTCTATAATGTTCAATCCTGAACTAATTTTGTATTTTGTGGCATCCTGACCACCTTGGAGGGTTTGAGGTACATTGGCCAGAAAGTATTTGGGGACTGCTGGCAAGATCTTGCCAACCATGCTCCATAAATTAAAGATACTTACCTACAATCTTTCCTTATCTGTAGAATAATTCTGGGCATCAGACCGGATAGGGAAGTTTCAAGATCTTAAGATGCCAGAAGGAGGTGTTGGCTTCATAGCGACACCAGAACTGATGTCGAAAGACGCTACCTAAGCCATATAGAGCCCACCCAGATGCAACAACGTCCGTTTCCATCCTATTTTCCAAGCCTTTGATGCGAATGGATGAGCGTGCACTGACAAACAGTAGAGCAGTACTAAACTTAAATTAGGAACGTATTAATCTTTCCCTAGAACACATGCATCAAATTGGGAGATGAGCAGGATCAGTGAGAAATCTACAGGTAGAGTATCCACCAGAAATATTGTTATGTTGGTAAGTAACGTTTTGTTCTGAAGGATACTTCTACATGCACATTTCTCACCTTCAGAATAGATTCCAAAGCATTACACTTCTTTGGAGGAGGGTTGATGGATGGTCAAATGTGGAAGTCTTGCAAGATAAACATGGCAAAGTGGCCATCCCTGCGTACTTCAGAATCCAGGCAGTAATGCTTAGTAATAATGTGCAGGGATCCCCATGTAGCTGACTTGCAACGCTCTGAGAACCGAATGTCTCTGGAAAGAGCAGAGGATGATTATTTGTCTTTGGTGGAATGAGCCTTGATTGCCTCCGGAGGTTTCTTCTTCACCAGAGCATAACAAGTCTCAATGCAGAGTATGATCTATCACAACAGCATTTGCTTCTGGAACGCTTTGGCTTCCTTAGAACTGCAGTACCACCTGAAGGGCTGGTCATACAATCGTATATCTCTAGAGTCACTCCGACTCTTTTGTAGGATAGGGTGGGAGTAAAAAGGTTAGCAGGGCCATGGACTAGCCTAAGTGAAAGGAAGTAACCACCTTTGAAAGGAAGGCAGCCCCGGTTTGCAGCACCAATTTGTCAGAGAAAAAAACATGTGAACAGTAGGCAGGAACTCAGGACCCGCAAATCACTGACCCGACTAGCAGAGATGATCGCCACACTATTTTCTTTGTTAACAAGAGCAACTGACAAGTGCGGAGGGGCTCAAACTGAGACCCCATCAAAAAGTCAAAATAAGGCTAAGGGTATAACCAAGAGAGTAGCCAGGAAATGTTATTGCGCCGAGCAAGTCATTGCAACCCTCCCAGAAGAGCTCTCGCCTCTTCCCTCCAAGCATCTACCCATTTATACCTTTATTCTTCAATCCACCATTTCACCTTTACATTCTGTCATCCATTAGCCTTTCACCATTCAATACAACCATCCATTCGCCCATCCATATCTAAACCTATCCATCCATCCGTCCATCCTTTCACTCATCCATCTATCCACCCTTTAACTCATCCTTCCATCAAAAATTTCACCCATCCATCCTTTCACTCCATCTATTCACCCTTTTACTCTATCCATCATCCCCTTAACTCCTCCCTCCATTCTTTCACTCATTCATCTACCCCTTCACTCATCCTCCATTCTACCAATCATCCATCCTTACATTCTTACTTTCACTCATCCATAAACCATTCCATCCATCCTTTCATTCATCCATGCACCCTTTCATTCACCCATCTATCCACCCTTTCACTCCATCCATCCATCCTCTGTTTCATTCATCCATCCTCCCTTCCATTCATTCATTCATCCATCCTTACATTCTTTCACCTATCCATCCACCCACCTTCTCACTCGTCCATGCCTCCACCCATTTACCCTCCTTTCCACTCATCCTTCATTCTTTCACTCATAACATAAAATCTATATTTTCACTCACTCAACCACCAGCCGAGTTGCAGACAGAAGAGTCCCATCAAGAACTCCACCCCCTCAGTAGATGCTAAAGCAAGGGGTTCACGATGTCCCTGAGTATAACAAAGGGAGTCGGCAGATAAAAATTCATTAGCCCTTCAGGGATAACGTCACAATGTGGGATTTTAACAGGGACAGCTTTTCTGGGAGACTGAAATAGGTCAACATTGCAGCCAGGTACCCTTTTACAGTACCTATCGCTCAGGAGAGTGCACATTGCAGAATCTGGCGCAAACAACCCTGTAAGGGGTCTACATTGTTGCTTACACACCACAAAACAAAACTGTTCCATCTCCCAGAGTAAATGGATTTTTTGAAGGGGCGGTGAGCTGATAGAATGATGTCCACCACTCTGGAGGCAGCTGAAAGGACCTTAAATGTGGCTGATTCAGACATGAAGGTGGAGACCTTAGAGATTCAGGAGAAGGTCCAGTTTGAATGGCAGCTTGAGCTGGGGACATGGGGAAAAGAGTTAAAGGTCCACATAACACACCCTACTTTAAAATCATGTGTGCCCTGTCTTGATAAATCTTCCTCAGAACTCCAAGAATCGAGAGAATGTGGAAAACACGTAGTGTAGCTGAAAGTTCTACTTCAATTGAAACATCTCCCCTAAGGCTCCCCACAACAATTTCTGGAGGGCACAGAACTGGAGCCGTTGAGTATTTTACAAGGAGACGACCAACTACCCCACAAGGCGAAGATATCCTGAACTACCTCTGGCACAAGATGCTAATTGTGATCGGCAAGATAACAATGGCTTAGTTTGTTGGCTCTGACATTCAGAGAGCCAATCAGGTAGTTGGCTGTTAACCAGACCCCTTTGCGGTATGCCCAAAACCACAGCCTCTGATCTCCAGATCCTTCAGATGAGGCCCCCACTCTAGAGTGCAGGCATCACTTACTACAGCAGCCACAAGCTGTTTGCGACGGAAGGCCAGACCACAATGCAGGTTCACCTCATTACCGCACCTAGCCACATCTGCTATAGCACTTGAGGAAACCACAATGGAGTCTGACAGTTCTCCCATGTGCTGCAGAGACACAACTGCAGAGCCATTCAATGCCCAGTGTGCATGAGCAACCATTAGAATGCAGAAAGGGAGCAGACCTAGTAGGGCAAGACCTTCAGGACTGAAACTCATGTTCCTTTCAGGAAGGATGGAAATTTTCTCTTTTCGGTCATCAATTCTCTGGGGACGATGGAAGGTACAGTAAGGGTAAAATCCAGAACAGACCCTATGAAAAGGAGGCACTGGGATGGTGCGATTTTGGTCTTTTGATTGAAAAGCTTAGGTCGAACAGTAACAAGAATGTTGTCCAGGTACTGAAAAATTGGAATGCCTGACTGTCTTAGATGGGTAGTAATCACCGCCATCACCTTGTGGAAGGACTCAAGGAGCAGATGGGAACCCAAACGAAAGTATAGCAAACTGGTCATGCGTAGAAACCACTACAAAGCACAAGTACATCAGATGGAACCAGAGGTCAAGAATGTGGAAATACACGTTCTGCAGCTCAACAGACACCATCTAGTCTCCTGCTTCAACTGCCTGAAAGACCTAAGCTAGGGTTAGCACCATTAAGTTCACCGACTGGCGGAAAAAAAATCAAGTCCCTGAGGTGTTGCCTAAAAGAGGGAAACACAGTTTAGCTCATTCCTCATAGCAAACCCCATTGAAAATACCCTGTGCTCAAAGGTCAACACCTTGATACTGTGTAACCCCGTAAGCTCAAATCACAGGCAGGACAGCAGGCAGCAGCCTGGCCACGAGTTAGTGTCCGCTGAGTGCTTATTTTGAAACCTAGGGCTGTTTAGCTGTTTTATGCTTGCATATGTACTTTTCAACAGAAATGTTTATTGTACCGTCTTTTATCACAAATATGGTGTGTTTTATGTGATGATGAGCTTTGAGTGGCACTGCACTAAATCAGTTTTGTATTGTATTGTGTTCTTCAAACACATGTGTTTCATCTCAAGCCGTATAAATAAATGGAATTGTCTTATGTATGAAAATAAATCCAAATTAAGCTGAAAAAAGCTTGGAACCTTAGAATGTTTGGTCTATGGTCCCTTTTGAATGTAAATGTAACAGTCTGCCTGTACATTTTCTTTGTTTCCAATTAGTATATCTTAGAGCGGAATACAAGGTGCTACCAAAGGTTAAGCCTTGCTAAACAAGGTTGGACAAATCTCAGGGCTGTGGATTACTTGGGATAGACCACGCCTGGTACCAATGATCACATTGTCAAAACCCTATCAGCAAGCCTTGCCTAAGGTACAACTGCAATGGAAATTTGACTCCATTAAATATCTAGGAGTACAAATTTACCACACTGAGTGTGACCTGATCAACAGCAATCTGGGCAAAATATTGAACTCGATCTGATGGTCTCACCCCTTCTGGACTTGGTCGCCATTGTCCTGGATAGGAAGGGTCTCTATTTTTCTTGGTCATTATCACGGTAATATTAAATAAATTGTTCTACAACAATTGATCAATTTGTTATTATGGAGTAGTGGAAGACAACGGATCGTGCTGCCCAAATTATATGTCCCACTCTCTGAAGGAGGCTTGGGGTAGACGCCTGATCAGGAGCGAAGGGAGACAAGAGAAATAGGGGGTCAGATTCCTTTGGACCACAAGGTGGGATAGAAAATGCATTGATGCGGATGGCCATGTGGTGCTGAAGATGTACATCTACAAAAGTACTAGGGGGATGCCTTATGTCCCTAGCCTCTCAATATGTGCTGTACTGAAATGTGGGCCTTTGAAAACCCTGTATCAGACGGAAGTATGGACGGAGGCCGGAATAAAGGTCTGGGTAGATTTAGTAGAAGATGGTAAACTAAGAACTTTTTGGAATTTGATGACAATGAATGAGCTGGGACCGGAACAGTTTGTTATATTCCACTCTGAGGAGGGTTATGGTGCGGACATGGGGAGCAGAATAAGGTTTGCCTGAAACTGTGTCACCACTAGAGGTTATAATGACAAATGTACAGACTAAAAAAGGTCATCACATGCTTATAGAAAGCATTATTACAGAATGCATCCAAGGGGATAAGGACACACAAGGAGTGGTGGGAACACAAACTGGGGGTTGAAATCCCAGAAAAAGTATAGGTTTGTTGCCTCAGCTCGGTTACCTGAATTTGAGGAGTGCAAGTTTCCGGTTTACTCAATTAATTATGAGCATCACTCTTATTTGACCCCCAACGAGGATAGGAAAAGTGTACAAGGGGCACAGACCTCATGTTCCAGATGCCCGGAGGATACTACAGACTTTTTGTACATGGTATGAACATGCCCACTGATAGTTCAAAAATTTATTTATTTATTTATTTATTTATATTTAATTTTATAGAGCGCACAGCTACCCGGAGGTTTCCCGGCGCTAAACCAGTGAGGCAAGTATACAGTAGCAAAACTAAAGATCAAAAAGCCACGTTTTGACATCTCTTCGGAATTTTAGATAGTTGGATTCGATCCGAATAGATAGAGGGAGAGAGTTCCACAAGGATGGGGCCAAAAAAGCAAAGGATCGACCTCCCATTCTGGCTCTCTTAGTCCTGGGGATCAGAAGTTTGTGTTGACTGGATGAGCGAAGAGTGCGTGAATGAAGGTACGGATGAATTAGAGATTTCAAATACTGGGGGGCCTTGCCAGTGTTAATTTTATGAACAAGACAAAGAGCCTTGAATTTACAACGATTGTCAATACTCAGCCAGTGAAGACTACGACGATGTAGGGAAGTGGAGGATTTATAAGGTAGTTTACACAGGAGACGAACTGCCATGTTCTGAACCGTTTGTAATTTCCAGACAACCTCTTTGCCCGCTCCCAGAAAAAGAATGTAGAAAAAACAATGGTAGTGGAGTGTATATCTGAAGTGACCACTTGTCTCCACCCAGTGGATCAACTTGAGTGTTTATTGGATCCGCAATCTGTCACCCAAAAAAGAAGCTACTAGTCCACTTTCGAAATCTGGCGTTGGTGTTTGCAAAACACTGCATAGCACATGGAAATTATTATTATTATTATTATTATTATTATTAATGACATTTGTTAAGCGCCTGGTTGCACAAGGAACAGTGCGTCCCCGCGCTGACAATTCCACTAAACATCTCTTCAGCTTAGCTCACGGAGGATGAGCACTTGGGCCAAGGGAAACTATACTGATTATGTCTTGGGGAAAAGATGGGTTTTCAGCCTCTGTCTGAACCTTGTTTCAGACGGTTCCATCCTCAATTCGATGGGTAGGTCATTCCAGTCTTTACTGGCAAGGTGTCTAAAGGACCGTCCTCCCATCCTTGCTTTTGCCTTTGTTTAATTTTAATCTGTACTGGCGTAGATATATGGTTAAGTGGGTTAGAGTGGAGACAGACATTTACTCAAACATATGGGCCAGGGAGGGGACAGGTGAGTTTCACGAACTATGGAGCAATTACTTCGAGACATTGGACCATAAATCAGATGTTCACCTCCCATGATTGGAAGCTAGACGAGATTAGTGGGTAGTGATGATCCGGGGAATCGACAGACATTAGCAAAGAACGAGTATGAACCATAGTGTAAATGTAGGATGCAGTTTCGATGTGGGGAGTGAGCATTGTCCCGATTAAAGCAATAGGTATTTTAAAGGGGATTGTCCTTTGCCTGCAAATTATGTCATCACTGTTGTTACATTTGCTGAATTGTGTACATATGGCTGTTTATAAAAGACACTCTGCCTGCATTGAGTATTGCCACAGGGTATGTTTGAGCCCCATGGATAATGGACGGTCACATGTCATTCATATGTATTGCAATGTGATATAAAATTGAAAAGCTAACAGATATAACAAAAATTAAAATAAAAGGTGCAGTAGCCTGGTGTTTCCCGGTGTTTTATCCCCTGGAGTTAGTTATGTCATTTCTCTAGAGGGATGCCCTTGGCAGCATAATGTGCAAAGGGTGAGGACGTTAGATCATGAAGCCACTACAAGGAATGCCTAAACATGTCTGATTTGCTTTTGCACTAAGGATTCTGCTGCTTATGGTATTCTATCCTAATCAAGTGAGAAAGGATCACTCGTCCTGCACAACCCTAGGTATGCAGGAAGAACGCGGGGTGTCCCAAATTAAAAGACCCTCATGCACGTGATGGGTACGGTGGTATCTTAGCGGTATATCTTGATTCTCCGCTATCTAATCACGTGTGTGCATAATCATCAGGTCGATCAGGTTATGCAGCCTCCACCAGGAGGTTCTTACCAAAGGTTGATGCAGTAGTGAGCCAGTGATAAGGGGTATTAAAAGGCCCAGATAGCCAGATAAGGAAAGTTTTATTGGATCTGGGTTCGGGTCTGGTAAACTCTGATTTAGTGCATCTCGTGAACTTGGTTATGAGTAATAGGTGCACTCAGAGTATTCGAATCATAAAAAGTGGGGGGGAGAGTTAAAAATTAGTCAACATGTTTCTGCCTCGGTCGCCTTGATTAGGACTTAAAGGCATTCATCAGGACCGTTTGGTGAGTAACGTGAAATAAGGATATGAATATAGTGCTCTCAAAAAAGTGATAGGAAATAGGGATGTTAACCTGTTTCTCTGTATTGGAGGTCTCAGTGTACCTGTAAGAAAATAAACATAATCGCTTTTCAACATAGAACATACAGGGGAGCGGGTACAGAGGGGCACACACCAAGCAGAAATCTGCTTAACACGTCTATCTATTGATAGACTATATAACAACTAAAAAATGGCAATACTTCATGGACCGGCAGATATAAATGGCAATGTCAACTCTCTCTTCAACACTCCAAACTCATGCAGAGGGCTATAGCATGCTTGGAGTTGGTGATGCATGCATGTATTATCAGACTCGTTGTTTTCTCTTAGTAAAGAATCCAGTGATTGTGCACGAGGGTTGGTTCTTCTCATCTTGCGCATCATCATTAACACACAAATCCACACCTTCCCTTACTCTGACGTGAAGGTATTTAAATATGTGTATGATCACACGTGTTGTTTAACAAGTATGATACTGACAGACCGTAGTCTGGTGTAAATACGTTTGAAGAATTTTACCTCGCGCGTATATCTAACGCGCTCCAGTCGGATGGCCGAGCTTCAGGAGGACTAGAAAAGGGGGAGAAGGATTGAGTTGAGGTCAAGTGTTACAAGGTACTTGCGGTTATCGGTGTTTTCGTTCCTTCGGTCTCGCTACCTATTGCGTCCGTTCCTGGCGTCCTTTGTGTACGCGCTGCTCTCGCCAACCCGGAAACAATCATTTCTGTTTCCGGGTGGGTGTTATAGGGAGGCGGTTACGTTGGGAAGTGATCCCATTGGTTCTTCTATGTGTTGTTATGGGAAACCTGGATGCTTTCTCTTACTGAATTATTTCGGAAACATAGTGTTTTAGTCCGATGTTATGGCTACGACATACAGCTGGGCACTGGTACAGGCCTGTGACACACCGTGCAGGACAGCTTTAATGTCAAAGTGTGGGGGGACCCCGAACAGCTGATCTATTCAGAGGTTGAGAGCAATACTGGATAGGAGGAAAACCTCTCAAACGGATCAACGTAAAGAGGCAGAGGGAGAGCGACCTTGGGAAAGGAGAGAAGTTCTCAAACTTAGCTTGGGATCTTAATCAAGACTGTTAGCACCCTCGCTGGCCAACATGATGCATCCAAGGGCACAGAGTGCAACAAAGGCCCAGATCCAAAGGGAAAGATCCAAACTCAGATTCACTGAGGGTGAAAGCAGCTGAACTGCAGGAGATAAGTGTTTTGTTGTGTACTTGCTTGTTTGGCGGCAGTGATATGTATGGGGTTGTGGCAATGTGTGCAGGGGCAGCTCCATTGTGATGGCGGAGGAGCGTCACCCCACTAAGTCAGTCAGCGAAAAATAAAATGATAATAAAACAACATTACAATTTCTTTTTCCACTGACTGACTGAGCCAGGGAATCTTGGGCGGGGCCAGACCATAGCAGGTGGGAGAAGTGGTAGGTATACTGTAAAGTGTGCAGGTTGATTTAGCTGGCCGTCTTAGGCCAGCCAAACAGACACTCGCACTTAGGTTTCTCCAAACCAGCTGTGCAACACACAGACTACTAGGCACTGTCTGAGCGTTAAACCAGGACGTTCAGACCAATCCTAGTGCTGCTCTCATGCTATTGAGAGCAGTGCTGGGATTGGGTGTGGCGACTGTGCTGGTGTCACAGGGACCGCTACTGGGACACAATTAGGTGCAGGAGAGAAGAGGAGCATTGAGGTGGCTGGCAGCATCGGCGGCAGGACATGTGCGTTTTTAGGTCGAGCCTAGCAGCGAGCATGCGTTGCTCTGCGAGGCTTGTTGTCTCTACTCTGTGTGGGTCTGACTCGTCCCACACATTGGATTGGCTTTTGCGTGTGTTTTTCTATAATGAAAGCGCGCAAATGGCTAAAGGTGGGTGCATGTTCCAACTTTTTTTTAAAGGTTCACTACCACGGCGTTTTGCATGCTGTAGCAAGCAGCGGCGCGCAGGACGGCAGCTGCAGTGCCTCCTGGTCTCCCCTGCACCTCTCCCCCTTGTTTACTTTCTGCCATCACTTGACGCAAAACAGGTGAGGAAAACACTTTATTTGTATATTGGAAGGCGCCAACCCCATCGGGGAATGGCGTCGTTAGTGGCAGCCAAAGGGCCGACCCGGAGCCGGGTCACTTCCGGTTTGCGTGACCCGGAAGTGAGCGTCGCGTCAGGGCCAATGGGAACCACGGTCGAGGTACGCCCCGGAAGCGTTAGTAGGGCGCGAGGCTTAAAAGCCCGCGACCAGCCTAGAGGCCCCCTCTTTGTCCGCTGATCATCCAGGAGTCGGACGTCTCCAAGAGAAGACATCGTGGGAGCATCGCGTTGGAGTATACAGCGAGAGTTACCCCGACTCGTGGTTTAGGTTAGCGGGCCTTGCAGTGTGTGCTAGATTTCCTTAATTTTACAGCCTTTCGTGCTTAGTTTCTGGATTTAAATATTGTTGGCAGGGGGGGGGGTTTGCTGCGGTAAATCCTCGTGTCCGAGGGGAGGGCGAGCGCTGGCGCTCGATCATCCGATTTCCTGGGCCCGGGCCCATCCGTGGCGCGGTGGGCCTAAAAAGTCGTTTGCGTCTCTCGATAAGTTTTTAACGTTGTTTTCTTTAAGTGCAGGATGCCGTCGAAGAAGGTACCGAAGGGTAAACAACCCGCAGCCAAGAATGAGGAATTCCTTGCCTTTACGGAACTGCTGGAGTTCACAAGAGAGAAGGGCATGGATTGGGTACTAAAGAATATGAGAGACGGGGCTAAAGCAGATGCGAACTCTCAGGAGGAGAGGGGGAGAGGCAAAAGAGCGAAGCAGACCCCAGAAAAACTTAGAAGCTCGGCAAGAGGCAAGCGGTCTAGGCCAACGGATTCACGACCAGTATCACCAGGTGAGGGGGAGGCGCCAGAGACAATTGATTCGAACTCAGGCGCAGAAAACGACCCAGATGACGCCGATGGGCTGTATGAGGCAACTAGGCCTACGAAGATAGGAGGGTTCCCCGTCACTTCTGTGGGGGGGTCCGGTCCGCACGGTATGTTACCGCCAGTAGTGGCACAGCCGGGTAGCGGAGTGTCACAAGTTTGGGTTCAGCCCGGGGGGGTCGCTCAGTTACCAGGGATGCAATTATATGGGTCGCATGGTCAAGCGATAGGTAGCAGCCCGGTAAGCTCAATGTTTCCTGCTTACACAGCTCACGGGTCCCCCTTAGCGATGACTGCTTTCTCTAATCTAGGGTGTCCAAGTCAGGGCTCAAGGGGGAATGCCGTGGGTGATGTTGCGGGTCCCTCTAATGGCCAGATGCATGGAGGGTTTGGGGGGCAACCAGCTGGTTCCCCATTATTAGCGTTCAGCCCTCTAATGTTCGGTTCTTCCTCGATGACCTTATCGCCATCCGCGGGGATAACTTGGCATGTGCCAGCAGATATGAAGGACAGGATACTCAGAGGCGAATACATAGAAGTGTTCGACCTTATCAATGCGGGGGTGGCGGCCGGAAAGCCCAAAGCCGGGAAGGAGGGAGATTACAATCAGAAGAAATCATGGGTAGAATGGTCCATGAAGAATTGGATCACGGGATTTGCAATATATGCCGCTGTTATGCTTGAGAAGTATCCTGTGTTAGGCCCACAAATGATGAGCTATATATCATTGATACATGGAGCGGCAACGGAGTTTCCAGGCCAGGGGTGGCTGAAATACGATAAAATGTTCAGGCAGATGAAGGCAGTTCACCCGGGTATAGCTTGGGACCAACGGGAGATTAATTTGTGGCATACAGTCTTTTATTCCACCCCTTCAACGCCTACCCCAGTACCCTCAACTCAGAGCCAGTCCTTTCGGACTGACAAAGGGGTCGGTGAGAAAAAACAGGCCTGCTGGCAGTTTAATAGAAATGAGTGTACCAGGGGGGCCTCGTGTAAATTCAAGCACTGCTGTTCCTACTGCGGGGGTACCTCTCATCCCGAGATTAGGTGTTTTAAGAAAACCGGTAACCCCAAGGAACAAGCCAGCCACAGTGCCCCAAAAGGAAAGCCAGCTAAGACCCCTGACAAAACTTCCAACTCCAATTAAACGGCATGTCCTGACACACCTCCTCAGTAAATACGATAATCTTGGGGAGGCTCAATTCCTACTGCATGGTTTTACAATTGGCTTTCGTATCCCGTCTTCAGCCCCACCTTCCAATGTCCCACCTCGCAATCAGAGCTCAGTGTTGCGGAATATGGAGGCAGCTCGAGAGAAGATCATGAAGGAGGTAGCATTGGGGCGGGTTGGGGGCCCTTTCACAGAACCAACTACCCATAATCTGGTTTGCTCTCCTTTGGGTCTAGTTCCGAAAAAGGAGGAGGGTAAATTCCGTCTGATCCATAATCTGTCGAGTCCCCCAGGGCTCTCAGTGAACGATAAGTTAGACCCGGATCTGTGCTCAGTGAAGTATACCAAATTTGACACGGCTATTGAGAAATTGCAGGCATTGGGGGAGGGAGCCCTAATGGCTAAAGCCGATATTGAATCAGCCTTTCGATTACTGCCCGTGCACCCGGACGACACCAGGTTCTTGGGCTTCACATTTGACGGTAACTATTTTCTGGATTTGTGCATGCCTATGGGGTGTTCTATTGCCTGTGCAGTTTGAGACTTTCGCAAGGTTCCTAGAATGGGCGGTCGAGCAGTTTCTGGCTTCGGACAACTCACATGCTGTAGTCCACTACCTGGACGATTTTCTGTTCATGGGTCCCGAGGGTTCCCAGTCGTGCAGGAAGGCCCTGCTGGGCTTCCAGCGCTTGGCTGAGGCGCTAGGAGTACCTTTGGCGGCGGAAAAAACCGAAGGCCCGACCACGTGTTTGACCTTCCTGGGCATAGAGATTGATACAACAGCAGGAGTGTGCAGGCTGCCAAAACTCAAGGTCGATGCCTTTAGGGCCGCTATTGATGGCTGCCTGGGGGCAAGGAAGGTAACCTTACATCAGCTACAAGTTCTTCTGGGCCAACTGAACTTTGCTCTGCGGGTCATTCCTATGGGCAGGGCCTTCTCCAGGAGTATAGCGAGGGCGATGTCTGGACTGCGGGCCAAACACCACAGAGTGAGGCTCTCAGCCGAAGTTAGAGAGGATCTTATGATTTGGAGAAGTTTTTTGAGGGACTTCAATGGCACGGTATTATGGCGAGCAGCCTGTTCTTCTAATACGGATCTTGAGCTATTCACCGACGCTGCAGGTAGTATTGGTTTCGGAGCTATATTCGGTCAAAAATGGTGTATGCAGTGCTGGCCAGATGAATGGATCGAGCGAGGCCTGACTACTAACATTTCCTTCCTTGAACTTTTTCCCATAGTGGTAGCTTTGCACTTGTGGGGAGATCTGCTGGCAAACAAGAGTATAGTATTCTGGTCGGACAATATGTCCGTAGTCATGGTGATTAATAGCCAGAGGGCCACCTGTACTTGGGTACTCAGGTTGTTGAAAGAATTGGTTTTGCAATGCCTGAGCCATAATGTCCAATTCACTGCGAAGCATGTTCCAGGTGTAGAAAACAAAGCGGCTGATGCATTGTCTCGTTTTAAGTTAACAGAGTTCCGGGAGCATTGGCCCCAGGCGGAGACGTCAATGTCAGCCTTCCCAGCGGAGCTATGGAAGTTTGGTGCCCCACAGCCCCCGAGTTGATATCTGCATCCTTGGCTCCAAGGACTTTGAGTATGTATCAGAGGTCATGGGAGTCGTATATGGCATACCTGAGGGGGGTGGGCGTAGCGGACATCTTTGCCCCCCAGAGTGTATTAGGTTTCATCGTGCAGCAGAAAGACCAAGCGAAGTCGGTAGCATTCATGAAAAGGCAGTTGTCGGCGTTAGCATTTTATGCGGGTCTACGGGGGGTGCCTGATCCGACAAAAGATCAGAGAGTTAGAAGAGCAATGAGAGGTTGGGAGCGCCTAGCGCCCGGGGAGAAAGATTGTAGGAGGCCGATAGACGTAGAAAAACTGATAAAAATCTTAGGAGCTCTCCCTTTCGTTTGTTTCTCCCAGTATGAGACACAATTGTTCCGGGTGGCCTATACCTTAGCCTTTTGTGGGGCGTTGCGAATTTCAGAATTACTTCCGGCGTCTAAATCGGATAAGGAAGGGGGTCTGAGGTGCTCTGATATAATCGAGTCCAAAGGTGTCCTGCGGCTAAGGGTGCGGAGATCGAAAACGGATCCGCTGGGTAGAGGTACCTGGTCACAACTGGGTAGAGTAGAGGGTGAGCCCTTCTGTCCGGTCAATTTGCTGAGGGTATTTCTCCAAGTCAGGCCCCAGGGAACCGATGATAGACTCTTGATTCATGAGAATGGGTTACCCCTTACCAGGTTCCAGTTCAGTCGAGTAGTACAAATGGCCTTGGCACGGATCGGTGTGGATCCGGCCGGATTTACATCACATTCGTTCAGAATTGGAGCAGCGACAACGGCTGCTGGCCTAGGTCTACCTGAACAGGTAATCAAAAGGTTGGGTCGCTGGAAATCATCTTGTTATGAACGTTATATCCGCCCGCAATTAGTCTGACGTATCTTTCGCTTGTGTTCCTTTTGTGAGAATCGGCTGCCTGTATCTCTTCACATTTACTCTTCATATTTACTTTAGGTACCTCCCCTAAGAGAACCCAAATCTGTTGGTGTGGCCACTCCTTCATTCGCAGGGCCGGGGCGCACTTCGAAAAGACACTCAGGGACAGGGTGACCATGATGCGAGGTTGTGACCATCATTGGGTGGGGATAGGCGGGCAGCGCCTGGCGGACGTCCCGAGGGATGTAAAAGCGGCTTTGGCAAAAGGCATGCCTTCGCCAGATGTATTCGTGTTGCACTGCGGAGGCAACGACATGATTCCAGGCGGGAGGTGAGAAGTGAAGGAGTCCCTGTTTTCTACCCTAGCAGCAATCAAAAACATTTTCCCAGAAGCTATAGTACTGTGGTCGGAAGTCATCCCGAGACTCGTGTGGGCTCGGGGCGCACCCATGAAGGCAATAAACAGATCTGTCAAAAGACTGAACCAATCGGTGGCGGAAATCCTGAAAAAATCGAGTATTAAAGCGGTTCGCCATAAATTAATTCAGGCAGAAAGGCCGGAGCTATATGCAAACGACGGAGTCCACCTGTCGGAGGCGGGTATGGAGATATTTATAGAAACAGTTCTAGGAGCCGTCTCCGAAGCCCTTGAGCGCAGGGGGGGGAGGTCGAGTCCGCCAGTAAGCTCCTCGTCCTGTGGCGGGGTTCCGGACAAGAATACCACGGGAACTTCTTGTCTAGAGACAGTTAACTCTGAACAGGTTTGCTAAATCAGTATAGACTCTGGGCTGGCGGGAGAGTTGGGGCCGACCTGCTGGTGGCCTTGGCTTTTCAGCCCTACCCCAGAGGCCGCTGGTTGCCCAAGTGGGCGCTTTCCTCACCTGCGGCTCTGTTGACCAGAACGGGGTTAACGTTATGGGGCAGGTGATCTGGATTGTGGCCTGCTGGCGCAACCCTGAAGTCAAATAAAAGGCCCAGTGGAATGGGCGGTGAATGTATATATTGTATTATAAGTGCAAGTTTATTCTTAAGTACTGTATTGGAATACGTATGAATAAATAAAGACATTGCTGGGTCAATGAGGTAATTGACCAGAGAACTAAAATTTTTAATAAACAAGCAGCACACTGCAGAAAATCAAGTACGACTCCCGAGTTTGATGTGGGGTTGGGTCCTTGTAAAGCATGCAGTGTGGCGGGGGGAGAATGCACTTTGTCTGCCATCTATGGAAGGCGCCAACCCCATCGGGGAATGGCGTCGTTAGTGGCAGCCAAAGGGCCGACCCGGAGCCGGGTCACTTCCGGTTTGCGTGACCCGGAAGTGAGCGTCGCGTCAGGGCCAATGGGAACAAAGGTCGAGGTACGCCCCGGAAGCGTTAGTAGGGCGTGAGGCTTAAAAGCCCGCGACCAGCCTAGAGGCCCCCTCTTTGTCCGCTGATCATCCAGGAGTCGGACGTCTCCAAGAGAAGACACCCACCCACCCATCCCTATTAATAAGGATTCAATTAGGGCAATAGCGGGGTTCCGGACAAGAATACCACGGGAACTTCTTGTCTAGAGACAGTTAACTCTGAACAGGTTTGCTAAATCAGTATGGACTCTGGGCTGGCGGGAGAGTTGGGGCCGACCTGCTGGTGGCCTTGGCTTTTCAGCCCTACCCCAGAGGCCGCTGGTTGCCCAAGTGGGCGCTTTCCTCACCTGCGGCTCTGTTGACCAGAAGGGGGTTAACGTTATGGGGCAGGTGATCTGGATTGTGGCCTGCTGGCGCAACCCTGAAGTCAAATAAAAGGCCCAGTGGAATGGGCGGTGAATGTATATATTGTATTATAAGTGCAAGTTTATTCTTAAGTACTGTATTGGAATACGTATGAATAAATAAAGACATTGCTGGGTCAATGAGGTAATTGACCAGAGAACTAAAATTTTTAATAAACAAGCAGCACACTGCAGAAAATCAAGTACGACTCCCGAGTTTGATGTGGGGTTGGGTCCTTGTAAAGCATGCAGTGTGGCGGGGGGAGAATGCACTTTGTCTGCCATCTAATAATTATTGCATTATGTTTTAACAATAATTAACTGTGGTAAATGCTTACCACAGCCGCCTCACTTTGCACGCACGTTTGCATACCTTTACTTTAATTTCCCTTTTCCTTAGCATAGTGAGCACGGCACAGATTACATTGCTTCACAGCTGAGAACGACCGGAACACATTCCTAAAAGTGCTAATATTGTCATGGGCAGTTTGTCTTTTATACAAAATCAGGAGCGTAGCTTCCATTGGTGAAGTGCCAAAGGGGCCCGGGGACATGGAGGGGTGGGGTGTGGGGGGGGCCCATTCAACCCTGAATATCGCTGTCTTTTACAATTCAAACAGTGACTATGGACGCTCGCACTAGGGCCTATGACACATTGCTAGACTTTAAACCTGCTCAAATAATGCTTAAAGCAGCTGCAGCTACTATCAGGCATACCCTGATACATGGTTGTGCACATGGTCACAATCAGAACTCTAGGACTGAGAGCCGCCGCCCCACCCCCGCTTTTCAAGCCTCTGTGACATACTAAATTAGATAGGGGGGGGGGGGCTGAATTAGAACCGTGCCCCATCTCAACCAACCCACAACTCCCCCCGTTCTTACTTGGACCGCGCCGCACAGTGAGCGCGGTGCTCCGCTAAGAAGAACATTAAGACCCCCAGGACTCCTTGACAGGCAGCTCGGCTGCCGTAAATCCTGAAGGGCTTGTGTTCCACTGACAGGAGCTCTACTTCAGGAACACCGTCAAAACCACCGTGCCCCGCATCCTTCCAAGGCAGATAATAAACACCGCTGTTTAAAAGCAACATCTGTAATGAACGTCAAATAAAGATGTATAGTTATTGCTGATTTGTCACACTTATTTTATTTGTGCAGTTCTATGTAATGCGAGCTCGGCCTAAGGGCATTGAAGCGCTTTATATTAGCACACGTTACACTACACAAAGTGAGATTCGTCTTTGGTTTTTAGCCCATTGGAAGATAAGATGTTTTGTCAGAATCACAGGCTATCGAGTTGACGCGGGGACTCAGACTTAGCTCCACAGTTCTAAAGTTGGCAGCTCTGGCAGTAACGCCACATCCACTCCAGGATACCTGGTGGCTAGTTATTCCTTTGTGCGCACGTGGACTGCCAGTGCATTCTATCAGCATTTTTTTATTTTTAATAATGGCTTTCATTCTTCGGCACCATAAATAATGACTACTGCTATTATAAAATGTAGGTGTTTAATAGTGACGAGCCATTTACCAGCATGTGTCATGACGTAGGTCATGTGTGAACTCTACACAGCTGGGCTCCCCTTGTTAGAATGTTGATTTCAACTTTGTTTAAATAACAGGAGGGTGAAGGTCGGTAAATAGTACCTGTATAACAGTCACTGATTGAGTCAGGTAGTTAGTCAGTCAGTGAGAAAGTCAGTCAGTTAGTGAGAGAGTACGACAGTCAGTCAGTTAGATAGCCAGTCAATCAGTCAGAGAGTGAGTGAGTCAGTCAGTGAGTCAGTCAGTCAAAGAGTCAGTCAGTCAGTCAGGCAGGCGACCCCGGTGGCAGAGGGTTCGCGTCTGCAGTCAGAAACAAGACTGTGCTTTGCTGACGCCCTGCTGAATGAGAGCAGCGGCGCTGGACTTTAGAAATTGTTTTTATTTGCTCCAAAGTCAACAGGAGACGAACTTTTAATCTTACCTCTTCAGGGCTCGGTGGAGTGTGGGCGCCATCTTCGTTTGGGCTGGTCAGGCGACCTAGCTCGGCGCCACACCCCCGCGCTCCGCCCCTATTTAGGAGCGGCTTCTTCATTGCTCGCTATTGGAGGCAGGCGACCCCGGTGGCAGAGGGTTCGCGCCTGCAGTCAGAAACGAGACTGTGCTTTGCTGACGCCCTGCTGAATGAGAGCAGCGGCGCTGGACTTTAGAAATTGTTTTTATTTGCTCCAAAGTCAACAGGAGACGAACTTTTAATCTTACCTCTTCAGGACTCGGTGGATTGTGGGCGCCATCTTCGTTTGGGCTGGTCAGGCGACCTAGCTCGGCGCCGCACCCCCGCGCTCCGCCCCTATTTAGGAGCGGCTTCTTCATTGCTCGCTATTGGAGGCAGGCGACCCCGGTGGCAGAGGGTTTGCCCCTGCAGTCAGAAACGAGACTGTGCTTTGCGGACGCCCTGCTGAATGAGAGCAGCGGCGCTGGACTTTAGAAATTGTTTTTATTTGCTCCAAAGTCAACAGGAGACGAACTTTTAATCTTACCTCTTCAGGGCTCGGTGGAGTGTGGACGCCATCTTCGTTTTGGCTGGTCAGGCGACCTAGCTCGGCGTCACACCCCCGCGCTCCGCCCCGATTTAAACGTCCCCCAATGAGGAAGCGCAGCGGACGAGCGCAGCGGGCGCGACGAAGGCGCGCAGAAGTCGAGCCTAAGTCAAGCCCGTCTGCGCCCGTCCACGGCCAGACGAGGCTAGGGGCGCGTCCTTATGTCCCTCCTTATTCATCTGTGGACCTACTTGCTCTTCAGGGTCCTTGGCCCCTGGCTGTACCCATTATTAGGCGCATCTCTGCTCTTGGCCTTGATCCTACCTCCCAGTATCCTATACCTACTAACACGATCCCTCCTTTGTCCTACGCCCCTGATCCTGGTTCCTCATCCCTCTCCCCTCCCCTGTCCATTATCCTACTCAATACCAGGTCGGCAGTAAAGCACCACCAGGAGTTATTTGTGCTGCTTGATACTCACCAGCCTGACATGTTACTTTTAACAGAAACATGGTTTTGTGACTCCTCCCTGCCCTCTCTGTTGGCTGCCCTTCCCCCTTCTTATGTGGCCCTCCGCGCTGATCGATCAGCGGGTAAGGCAGGGGGTGGCGTGGCTCTTATTGCTCGTTCTGAGCACAACTTCCAACTTCTTCCCTCCTCTCCTATCAACACTACCGAGCACCTTGTGGCTCGCTCTTTTGCCTTCTTTCCCCCGCTCACCTGCTTATTAATGTATCGCCCTCCCCAGTCTTCCCACCTGTTTCTGCCAGCATTTCAGGACCTATTGGCCACTTTAGCGATTAATCACGCTTCAGTTCTGGTATTAGGGGATTTTAACTATTGGCCCTTAGACCCTCATGAATGTACTGCCTCTAAGCAATTTTCTGACTTACTTGTATCCCTGAATTTTATCTCCCATCTGCAGACTCCTACGCATATTCACGGTCATGTACTAGACCAGGTTTGGTCTCTTAATACCTCGGTCTCTTCCATGACCGTGTCCCCATGCCCCTGGTCAGACCATGCCCTGATTTCCTTTTCCCTCCGCCTTAAGTCAGCAACAAAGATCCCGCCTGCGAAAAACACCTGGGCGCGGAACTGGAATAGGGTAGACCTTCTGCATTGTCATCCTCCCTTTTGAACTCCGCACCTAATTTAGAGGGCTTATCTTCTATCTCTCAAGCCGTTGCCATCGATACCTGGCTTGCTGGAGGCTGCGACACGGTAGCCCCATTACGACGGATATCAACCCGAAGATCTAAGGAGTCAAATCGGTGGTTTGGCGATGACCTGAAGATAAAAAAGCTGACCCTCCGGCGGGCCGAGAGGCAATGGAGAAAGGACTACTGCCCTCTACTAAAAACTCATTATTTGACTTTGCTGAGTGACTATAAAAGGGCCATATTGAGCGCTAAAACTGCACACTTCTCAGCTAAAATTCTGGCAGCGGAGAATAAATCCAAGGAGATTTTCTCCATCGTTCAGGACCTGGCCTATTCTGACAGGGCCACTTTCAAGCCCCCCCGCCCTCTCAGTCCCTCTGTGAATCTTTGAACTCCTATGTTTTAGAAAAAATTGGCAACATCAAAGCCAACCTCTCACTTCCTTCCCCTACTTTTTCTGAGCCTTTTCCCCCGACTGTTCACTGCTGTCTTTCTTCTATCCCTCTGCTTACCGAAGAAGTGTTTCTTGCAATACTTCCCAAAGTAAAGTCTGGCTCTCCGGCGGACATCTGTCCAGCCCATATTTTGCAACAGATTTACTCCGTTTGCCCCAAACCGCCAATTTCCCTTCTCAACAGCTCGCTGGCTCAAGGGGTGGTAATTCCAGCACTTAAATCTGCCACTATAGTGCCCATCCTGAAGAAGCCTGGCGCGGATCCCTCTGCTCCAGCTAATTATCGCCCCATCTCTCTCCTGCCCTACTTGGGCAAGGTGGTGGAGCGACAGGTAACATCGGTCCTCAGTGCCCATGTAGAAGCCAATGGGGGCCTAGCGTCCTGCCAGGCAGGTTTCCGGCCTAGGCACTCTACCGAGTCCGTCGTGGTGTCGGTCCTGAATAATCTCAGGGAGGGCATGGACCAAAACAACTACCAGCCTCTGGTGCTCCTCGATCTCTCCGCCGCCTTCGACACGGTGGATCATTCCATCTTACTTTCCCGTGTCGGAGCGGTGGGGGTCGAGGGCTCAGCCCTGGTTTGGCTATCGTCCTTCCTGAGGGACCGCACCCAGGCGGTCCGGCTGGGGGATTTTTCGGCCACCCAACTCAAAGTCACATGTGGTGTTCCTCAGGGTTCTTCTCTTTCCCCTCTTCTGTTTAATCTCTATATCTATCCTCTGATCTTTGCACTTCAGCAACTGGAGGTCACTGTTTACAATTATGCAGATGACCTCCAGCTTATCTTTAACCTGTCTTCTTCTCCTCACTCTATTTCTAATTTTCAGTCTACTATGATTTTCATCAGGGACTGGATGAACCACAACCACCTGAAGTTGAACCCTGACAAAACAGAATTGGTCCTTACGGGTGGTTCCTCTAGTCCCTGGAATTCCTCTTTCTGGCCTTCCTCTTTAGGATCCCCCCTACACCTTCTTCCTCAGTTAAGACCCTGGGCATTAAACTTAATAATCATCTCAACCTTCACTCACAAATTAGTTCTGTTGTTTCTTCCTGTTTTCTTGTTCTTCGAACTATCCGCTCTGTTTCTCGTTTCTTTTCTCCCCTTGCACTCAAGTCAATCATGTCCGCTCTGGTTATCTGCCGGCTGGACTACGCCAACGCCCTCTACAACGGCATCCCAGCGTACAGTCTGCGGAAGCTCCAGCTGGTTCAAAACCAGGCGGCCAGATTGGTGTATGGCCTCCCCCGCTCCCATCACTCTACTCCTCTACTGAAGGCACTACATTGGCTACCTGTTAGGGAGCGATCCCTTTTTAAAACTGGTTGCATGGTTTTTCAGGCGCGCCAGGGCACTGCCCCTGCCTTCATCTCTTCTCTGCTGAAAGAGTATACCCCAGTCCGTGAGCTTCGCTCATCTACCCAATCACTCATTCAGGTACCCCGGTACAGACGTAAGAAATGGGGCGGAGCCAATTTTTCATTCCTGGCACCATCCTTTTGGAATTCCCTCCCCGATCACTTACGTCTGGCCAGACACTATTCCCTTTTCCGAAAAGATCTTAAGACCTTTCTCTTCACCCAGGCTTTTCTTAATGTGAACTGATTTTATTTTTCTTTTCTTCACCAGTTTTTCGTTCCTACTGCTAAATTAGTCTCCACAGCGCCAAGAAACCGCACGGTGAATGTTGCGCTATAGAAATATTTTAAATTCAAATTCAATTCAATTCAGTCAGTCAGTGAGAGAGTCTGTCAGTCAGTCAGTGAGAGAGTCAGTCAGTCAGTGAGAGAGAGGGAAATGTGCTCCCATATTGCAGTGACTCAGTCATTTAGTTTGGAAATGCAATTCCTGTTAGAGGAATTGTGCTATTAGGTTGAGTGTTGCATTTTGGGTTGAATGCTTGATGGCATACCTCTTGATTTTAAATTCTGGGTTCTGTAAACGATGGACGACAGGAAACACATTTTCATAGTCTTTTCAGGGCGTTGTTTAATCGTAAAGTTTATATTTCAGTGATTTTTTGTTTAATCGTCCATAGATTTATTTGATTAATTGTGCAGTAGGGACACTTTTATCAGGGCTGATAGTAAGTGTAATATTGTTCCTTAGCAAACTTCTTAGTCGGTCTGGTATATGTTAAGGCATGGCTGCTCCAGCCCTCTCAGGGAAGCTGACTTGGTTAATGCCACAGGTGCAACAATTGTCAGCAGGGACTCCATATATATTCTCAGTAGGACTGCTGCATTTGTAACAGCCCAGGAGCAGCTCAAGTAAGAGCACAATACCAGCTGCATAGAATAGGTTCCCAGTGAATTCACGCCAGAAAGAACACATCTTTCAGTGCTAAGCTTTCCTTTTAACAACCGAATGCAGTCTGGTTTCATTTCAACAATAACAGTTGGACTAATGCACCCTAACAGGTAAAGGCAAGGACCTGGAATCGCTGATGACATGGTGTCATCTGGTAAGCATAGTATGGAAGACAGCACTTCCTTCGGGAGAACTGATATACATTTAAATGTACAGCAGCAGATACAAATGGAAGAAGGAACTGTAATTGATCTCAATACGACTGCAACTTTCTGTTGAAGGAGCGAAAATAACCCAGAAACACATGTCCAGGAATGCATCAACAAGCATTGGCTGTGAAAACACCTATGATAAAACACATCTAACAACAGGAACTGCATCTACCCTAATGTTTTGCAGTATGTAGTGCTGATCTGCAGTGTGCCCCCCGCACTCACCCCCTACCCTTTTGAAAATTGGACCAATTTTCCCGAAAACAATGACGTGCAAAAGAAAGGCCTGAACTGGGACCTGGAGTGGCTGGGATCCGGATTGACTGATGACGTGATGTCATCTAAGATAGAAGGCAGCTTCCAGTGTTGCTAGATTTGGCTATTTCCCACACAAATGTTTGCCATTTTTCCCATTTGTGCGAGAAAAAAAAACACCTTGCAAGTGAGATATGTTTGGGCTGGGTTGTGTCCTGTGTGCGTGTTGTTTGGTGCCTTATGAATTTCTGATTGTACGGTGCACTCAGTGTGCGCACTGTCTCCTGAGCATAGCAAGTTGCTGCTTTGCTCACTGTGAGTGCGTAGGCAGGCTGTAGCCCTCCTCTCCCACCCTACGCTCTGAGGCAGCAGCAGGCTTTCACGGGCTCACACACAATCATGACAGAAGGAGTTACTTTAAGGCACAATGGCACGATGTGGGCCTAAATGTTACTCCTTGTGTCACTGTGTACAGCATCCTCCAGTGGTGTTTGGTCGCGAGGCTGTCATTCTATTTCAGCTGCCAATGACGGCCTTGTTGGTAGAGAATTGCCCCGCCTGTCCAGTGTGTGCACGTGCTCCAGTGAGCGGGGTGAATGGTGCTGAGACCAGAGTCAAGCCTGGCTGCGACTGGGCCTGAAAGAGAAAGTCTCCTCTTCTACGCTTTCATGTCGCTCGTCAGGCCCGATGCCCAGCCTGAGATGAAAGATGACTAATAATAACAAAAGACATTTGTTGGTTAATGTACCCAATGCAGACATCTGTGTTTTGTCTAATCAAAGGTTTGACTCATTATAACAAGCATAGAGGGTCAATGTGCCTGCTGCAAAGCTCACCTCTTTTGTTGCTTCAAGTTTTTAAGTTACAGTCCTTGTAACATTGCTCCCGAAAGTTCATGATTCACCCAGCACAATGAAAACAAGATCACACAAGGTGCGGAAATTCCTCTCGGCGCTGTGCGTGTAACCTGACCCACAAGGAGAGGACTGCAGCTGCCAGCCTGCGCGCCCCTGCTCGCTCCCGGAAGCAAAAGACTGTGGGAGTGAACATTTGGGTAAGAGGTGGGACAGGCACCTGCCTTAAGCCATTTGCAAGCTACAATAAGAAAAGGACACCGGCAGCAGCCAACCCAATGCGTGGGGGAGTCAGATTCACACATAGAAGTTTAAGTGCCTACAAGAAGCCTCGCAGAGCAGAGCATGCGGCTGGCTCAGGCGAGACCTAAAAACAAATAGGGCACAGATTGCTTTCAGGTTTTTTAGTTCAATTTAAAGTTGTAATATGAGCGCCCTCTCTTGACAATCTTCTTACTATTGTTAACCAACATATTTCTAAAAATTCCAGTTTCTGTTGAACACTGTTCCATTATTATAAACATACAAATAGACCCTTTAGAAAAATAGCTTTTTTTGGTATTTTGTTATATTTGAGACTCGACCAATAAATCCATCTGGATTCATTAGGGCGTAATTCTAGTTCTTTGTCACCTGGGCAGTAACCTATCAATTGGGCATTACATTGTAAATCCCAAATGTAGTAGCCACTTTTAAAAAAAAAACAAAATCAAAAATTGTGGCATTTTGTCTCATCATTATTAAACAATTTGATACAAATATGGGCATATTAAGTTTCTTTTTACTTCGTACCTAAGAGAGCATTGCTGCACATCTGTTAGACGGGACCTGGAGGGTCGGCCGAGGACAAGGGGAGAGGTCTCCGGGGAGAGCCGTCTCCAGCGATCGCACAGAGCAGTAACTTCCCCCCCCACAGATGGACACCACACAAAGATAAAGTTTTAACGTTCTTTATAAGCAATCTTAAGGTACGGTAGAATGGTACAAGGAGGTCAGGACTCCGGGGTCCGCTCGATTCTAGTCTCTTGGATGGAAAAAGGGGTAGCGGGACAGTCTTGTTACCAATCCGGTAGTTACGATGAGATGGTGGGTAGCTCACAATCCTCTAGCTCGGTGTTCTAGGTGGACGGGCCGCGGCAGCGCCAGCAGGTCCCGGAAAGATCGTAGGTGGCAACGGTCCGCGGCAGCGCCAGCAGGTCCCGACGGAGATGGTAGTTACAACGGTCCGCGGCAGCGCCAGCAGGTCCCGACGGAGATGGTAGTTACAACGGGCCGCGGCAGCGCCAGCAGGTCCCGACGAGGATGAAGGTTGCAGAGGGCCGCGGCAGCGCCAGCGGGCAGGACGACAGTTCACAAGGCAGGGCTGCGGCAGCGCCAGCAGTCTGTCAAGGATGAGTTCCTCACGGTGTCTCTCGACTCCAGGATACAACTGCCTTCCCGCTCTGGAGCTGCCCCAGTTAAAGGGCTGGTGCCCTTTGATGTCCGGACCCTCGCACTTGGAGGTCGGGAGGTCCGGGATGAGGGAGTCCAGACACCCAGCAGGGGGGTGGAGCCAGCGCCCGGGGAGGCTGGGGGCGATCGGCACCTGGAGGGGGAGAGCCATCGAAACTCCCCCCTCCCATTGACCTGCCAAGTGGTCCGCTCACCTCCCGGGTGGATGGTGGTGCCGGGCTGTCGGGGGCCTGGCCAGGCCCAGGGTTAGGGTCGAGTTGAAGCCACGCGGCCTCGTGGCGCAGTGTCCAAGATGGCGGCTGGGCCCGGGCGATGGTGCCGGTGGAGACCCAGGCCGGTGTTACGGAGATGTTCGGGGGCAGGCGTCCCGTGAGGGACGGGTTACGGGTTACTTCTGGGGGTGGCTTCTGGAGAGTCGATGTCTTGGCTCTGTCATACGGGGAGGGAGCTAGCCCCCTTCTGGGGCCTGTCCAACATGCGTCCCCCCCAGCTGAAGGCGGGGAGAGTTACCCATCCTCTTGGGGACTCTCTCCGTCGAGGCGGAAAAAACGGGACAGGCCATCTGCATTTGCGTGATCTTGACCAGGGCGATGCTCCACAGTGACGTCCATCCCTTGCAGGGAGATGGACCATCGCAGCAGTTTGGGGTTCTCCCCCCGCATCTGCATTAACCATTGCAGGGGGCGGTGGTCTGTTTGTACCCGGAAGTGGGTACCGAAGAGGTAGGGCCGGAGTTTCTTGTGGGCCCACACCACTGCGAAGGCCTCCCGCTCGATGGTACTCCAGCGTTGTTCTCGGGCCAGAAGGCGTCGGCTGATAAAGGCCACTGGCTGATCAACCCCCTCGGAGTTGAGTTGTGAGAGGACGGCCCCGATACCATGGTCCGAGGCATCGGTCTGGACTATGAACTCGCGGCTGTAGTCAGGGGCCTGTAGCACCGGGGCGGTGCACATGGCGGCCTTCAGTTTCTCGAAGGCCGCTTGACAGTCTGGAGTCCAGGTGACTGTTTTGGGATGTTTTTTGGATGTGAGTTCCGTGAGGGGCCCCACAATGCTGCCATAGTCCTTCACGAACCTCCGATAGTATCCGGTGAGCCCCAGGAAGGCTCGTACCTCAGTTTGGGTGATGGGGGGCTGCCAGGACTGGATGGCAGCGATCTTGAGCTGGAGAGGTGCCACCAGACCGCTCCCCACTTGGTGACCCAGGTAGGTCAGGGACCCTTGGCCGATTTGGCATTTGCTGGCCTTGATGGTGAGGCCAGCTCGCTGAAGGGCCTGCAGGACCTCTCGGAGGTGGCAGAGGTGGTCGGGCCAGTGGCGGCTGTATACTGCGATATCGTCCAGGTAGGCGGCGCTGAAGTCCTCGAGGCCCGCCAATACCTGGTTCACAAGTCTCTGAAAAGTGGCGGGAGCGTTTTTCATCCCGAAGGGCATCACGGTGAAATGGTAGTGCCCATCCGGGGTGGAGAAGGCGGATCGTTCTTGAGCTCTGGGGGTGAGGCCGATCTGCCAGTAGCCCGCTGTCAGGTCGAAGATGCTTAGGTAGCGGGCAGCCCCCATGCGGTCGACTAGTTCATCTGCTCGGGGGATAGGATGAACGTCGGTTCTGGTGACCGCGTTCAGACCCCGATAGTCGACGCAGAACCGGAGCTCGGGGGTGGTGCCCGGGGCAGCCGCTTTGGGCACCAGTACGACTGGGCTGGCCCAGGGACTGTCTGAGGGCTCGATGACCCAGAGTGCGAGCATCTTGGTGACCTCTTCTTGGATGCAGGCGCGCACCTGGTCCGGGACTCGGTAGGCTCGGTGTCGAACAGGGGGACTGTCCCCAGTATCCACGTCGTGAAGGTACCAGGGGGTGACCCCGGGGGTGAGGGAAAACAGGTCTGCAAATTGCAACAGGAGGGTCCGACAGTCTTGGCGCTGCTCCGGGGTCAGGGCATCGGAGAGGCGGACCCCATCCACGGAACCATCTCTCTCGCGGGTCCTCAGCAGGTCCGGGAGTGGCTCAGAGTCTTCTTCCGCCCCAGTGTCTGTAGCCATCAGGAGGCTGAGCTCTGAGCGCACAAAGTGTGGTTTGAGTCTGTTGGCGTGGAGGACCCGGAGGGGGTTTCGGGGGGTCTCCATGTCGATGAGATAGGTGACAGGGCCCTTGCGTTCGACCACCTTGAAGGGTCCTGTCCATTTGTCTTGCAAGGCACAAGGTT
This sequence comes from Lissotriton vulgaris, assembly GCF_964263255.1. Lineage (NCBI taxonomy): Eukaryota > Metazoa > Chordata > Amphibia > Caudata > Salamandridae > Lissotriton > Lissotriton vulgaris. The sequence continues at coordinate 43,572,573 of NC_141686.1, read as the reverse complement.
CGGTGGGGGACATCACCCACACCTGCTGACCAGGTTCAAACTCAATGGAGGAGGAATGTTGGTCGTACCATTTCTTCATGTCCTCCTGACTGGCCTCAAGATTGGCTTTAGCGATCTCCCTGAATCGCCTGGTCTGGTTGCGGAGGGTCAGGAGGTACTTGTAGACATCTGGAGGGGTTTTCAGGGGGGCCATCTCCCATTCTTCCTTCACTAGGCTGAGGGGCCCTCGGACAGGGTGCCCGTACAGGAGCTCGAAAGGGCTGAAACCGAGGGACTTCTGGGGGACTTCTCGGTAAGCAAAGAGGAGGCACGGTAGTAACACGTCCCACTGGCGGCGTAGGGGCTCCTCCAGCTCCATAATCATTCCCTTGAGGGTGCGGTTGAACCGCTCGACCAGTCCGTTTCCTTGCGGGTGATAGGGTGTTGTGAAACGGTAGGTGACCCCGCACTGCTGCCAGAGGGACTTCATATATTTCGAAATAAAGTTCGTACCCCGGTCACTGACGACCTCCCGGGGGAAGCCCACTCGCGAGAAGATCCCCATCAAGGCTCGGCCTACCACGGGTGCTGTCACTGTTCGAAGTGGGATGGCCTCGGGATAACGGGTGGCGTGATCTACCAGGACCAGGATGAATCGGTGTCCTTGTGCTGTTCGGGGGTCCAGGGGCCCCACAATGTCTATGCCCACTCGTTCGAACGGGGTGGTGACAACAGGGAATGGTTGTAGGGGCGTCTTGAGTTTTCGGCCGCTCTTGCCGCTGGCTTGGCAGGTGGGGCAGGCCTGGCAGTGGTTGGAAACGTCATTTCGCATCTTGGGCCAGTAAAAGTGTGTCACCAGGCGGTGGTAGGTTTTATCTTGCCCCAAGTGCCCAGCCAGGGGGACATCGTGGGCCAAGTTTAAAAGGAAGTCTCTAAAACGGAGGGGTACCACCAGCACCCGACTGGCCCCCAATTCTGCAATTCTTTGCTCGCTGTACAGCAAGTCGTTGTCCCAGTAGATCCAGTGTGCCCCTGCGGGGTCTCCCGCGCTCTGGGCGAGGGCTTGCTGTCGGAGTCCCTCAAGGGAGGGACAGGTCTTTTGCTCCTGCCGAAATTGTTCTTGGGTGGACCCCCCCTCTTGACGCCACTGAGCCAGGTCTGGAAGGTCCTGAGGCTGAGCGGGCTCTTCCGGGGCTTGTTCTGGGGGGTCAGAGCGGCCGGCGTCTTCCTCTGGAGGGATCGGAGGAGGAGGTGCTGGCCATTCGGGCTCTTCGGGTCTGGGGACGGTACGGGCGGCCATGGACCGGGTTGTTACGCACGCCCAGTCTGGGATGCCCAGCATCCCCAGGTGTTCTCTTCTCTCAACGGCCGCCCACGGGGAACGCTCGAGATCGTTTCCCAGGAGGCAGTCCACGGGGGCATCATCGCGGACAGTCACCTTCAGCATGCCAGACACTCCTCCCCATTCAAAGGGGACACAGGCCATCCGACATAGGCTCTCCGAATTGTCAGCCGAACGGACAGGGCAAAGGACGTTTGGCAAGATTTGTTCCGGGGTCACCAGGTGACAGCGGATGGCCGTCACACTGGCTCCGGTGTCACGCAGGGCTTCAGCCTTGCGTCCGTTGATGTTCACCCACTGACTGTATTTCCGGGTGTTCGCGGGTAGGGGGACCTGCGGGACCATGTCTCTTCCCCCTAGGCAAGCCAGGACCATGGCGGCCGGTTCCCACTCGGGCTGTTCTTGTTCATATTAGTCATGTTCTTCGTACGTTTGTTCTTCTCCTAGGGCGGCGGCCGCGACCTGGCGGGGCCCGGGAGTCTGGTTCTTGGGGCAGTTCGGGTCGTTGGCATAGTGTCCGACCCGCTGGCACCGATGGCACGTGACATTGGCTCGGAACCCTGGGCGCATCGGAGGATTCCCCCGCCCAGCCGGGGGTGGGGTGTTGTTGGCGGGAGCTGCCGGGGCGGCATCTCTGCCCCGGCCCTGGCCTCCTCCTCCTCCTCGGGGACGGTGAGGGCCGTTGTTGTTTCTGTTCTGCTCGTTTGGCCCACTCCGGGCCACTCGGGTGCTCTCTCATCGGTCAGCCTCAGCGGCGAGCTGCCGAGGGTCAGTCAATTTGCTGTCGAGGAGGTGCTGCCTGAGCTCGACGAAGCAGTTGTTGGAAAGGTGCTCCCATACAATGAGATTGAAGAGTTGCTCGTAGGTGGTGACTCGGCTACCTTTGATCCACCCTTCGACGGCCCAGCTGAAATAGTTCACATATTCCACCCAAGTTGTACCCGGGATCCGGGTGCAGTCGCGGAACCTCTGACGGTACATCTCGGGCGTGAGTCCATATCGAGTGAGGAGGGCGGCCTTCATGTGATCATAGGACGTTATCTGATGGTCCGGGAGCTGTAGCAGGGCATCGCGGCCTTCATTGACGAACCTACCCCATAGACCGGCTCCCCAGTCACTTCGATCGATCCGGTGGGAGGTCATGGCGATCTCATAGGCCTTGAACCACTGTTGTATGTCGTTGTTCCGATAATACTCTCGGACGACATCTTTGGGGATGTGGACCTTTGGTTCTGTAGCTCCTGGGGTGCGCGGTTGCTCGGGCACACCCAGGTCTTTGTTTTGCTTTCGTAGTTCTATCTCTGCCAGTTTGCGCTCATGTTCGTATGCTAGTTTTTTTTCTTCGAGTTCTCTTTGTCTTTGCTTTTCTTCCCGCTCTTCTCGGAGCCGTAGGTGCTCTAAGTTCAGTTTTTGTTCCGCTAGTTTTAGCTCGCCGTCCATCTTGAGCCGTGCCATCTCTAATTCGTGTAGTCTGTTTCTCTCTCTTTCTTGGATCTCTCCCTGCGAGAGACCCGTTCTCTGTTCTTCGGGAGAAGTGGTGTTGATCTCTGCTGCTGCGACGTCTTGGTCCGGGGGTCTGACGGCCCCGGTTTCCGCCCAAGACTCGATGGCGTGCTTGAAATCGTCTTTCGTGCTCAGACCGGTGGTAGCAATGCCTAGTTCGATGCAAAATTGTTTTAACTCACGATGGCTATACTCTTCCAATTTCTCCATCTGGAATTGTTTCTGTGGCTCCGCTCTCTTTGGTTGTCATTGTGGTTTAGTCGTGGGGTGAGTTACTCTCTTGTACGTACGCGTTGATTCGGATCGCGCCGCTGGCCACCAATGTTAGACGGGACCTGGAGGGTCGGCCGAGGACAAGGGGAGAGGTCTCCGGGGAGAGCCGTCTCCAGCGATCGCACAGAGCAGTAACTTCCCCCCCACAGATGGACACCACACAAAGATAAAGTTTTAACGTTCTTTATAAGCAATCTTAAGGTACGGTAGAATGGTACAAGGAGGTCAGGACCCCGGGGTCCCCTCGATTCTAGTCTCTTGGATGGAAAAAGGGGTAGCGGGACAGTCTTGTTACCAATCCGGTAGTTACGATGAGATGGTGGGTAGCTCACAATCCTCAAGCTCGGTGTTCTAGGTGGACGGGCCGCGGCAGCGCCAGCAGGTCCCGGGAAGATCGTAGGTGGCAACGGTCCGCGGCAGCGCCAGCAGGTCCCGACGGAGATGGTAGTTACAACGGTCCGCGGCAGCGCCAGCAGGTCCCGACGGAGATGGTAGTTACAACGGGCCGCGGCAGCGCCAGCAGGTCCCGACGAGGATGAAGGTTGCAGAGGGCCGCGGCAGCGCCAGCGGGCAGGACGACAGTTCACAAGGCAGGGCTGCGGCAGCGCCAGCAGTCCGTCAAGGATGAGTTCTTCACGGTGTCTCTCGACTCCAGGATACAACTGCCTTCCCGCTCTGGAGCTGCCCCAGTTATAGGGCTGGTGCCCTTTGATGTCCGGACCCTCGCACTTGGAGGTCGGGAGGTCCGGGATGAGGGAGTCCAGACACCCAGCACGGGGGTGGAGCCAGCGCCCGGGGAGGCTGGGGGCGATCGGCACCTGGAGGGGGAGAGCCATTGAAACTCCTCTCTCCCATTGACCTGCCAAGTGGTCCGCTCACCTCCCGGGTGGATGGTGGTGCCGGGCTGTCGGGGGCCTGGCCAGGCCCAGGGTTAGGGTCGAGTTGAGGCCACGCGGCCTCGTGGCGCAGTGTCCAAGATGGCGGCTGGGCCCGGGCGATGGTGCCGGTGGAGACCCAGGCCGGTGTTACGGAGATGTTCGGGGGCAGGCGTCCCGTGAGGGACGGGTTACGGGTTACTTCTGGGGGTGGCTTCTGGAGAGTCGATGTCTTGGCTCTGTCATACGGGGAGGGAGCGAGCCCCCTTCTGGGGCCTGTCCAACAACATCTATGACCGTTTGCCCACCCCCTACCGCTGTGAAGTAATAATGCAAATAGGGCGCATTGGCATATACTGCTCTGTCAACAGATACATACTCCTACATGTACCAGAGGTAAGATTGCATCCTGTAGCCTCTTGTCTGTAGAGCTTGTGCTGGACACACAAAATACCTTAAGTAGATAGTCCATCTTGTAACAACTAACTAGCCCATTACCATCAACAATAAATGTGGTTGGTGGCAAGATGTGAGCTTAAATAGGTTTGAGGTTAACAGCAAATGTTTAAGCACCCAGAATAATGTGTGCCATGGCTAAATACTTATAAGGTCCCAAAGTCGAGACCGACTGGCTATGCCAATGCTACTGGATGCGTGTTTGATACAGTGGAGCACTCATGGTTTTGTGAGGAGCAGCTGTTGGTGGGATTCACAGGTGATTCCTCTCCATCCTTGTCCGTTAACAATGGCTACACAAATTAAGTTGCTTACATGGAATATGCAGGGCCTCTTTTCCCCTCTATGCATTATAATGCGATGTCCTACTTGAAGCAAGGGGGTGCATATTGCGTTTCTCTAATGAGACCCACCTTCTGGAGAAAGAGGGCCGTACCATTTGGGGGAGCTGGCGGGGCCAGCTCTAAGCTACTCCTTACTCTGCCTTTTTGCAGCGGCACTCTTATTTGATCAGGCAGGGGGTCCATCTCCATTTGCACAGGGAATAGCAGAACCTGATATGTCCTGGTGTTGGGAAGTCTGAATGGCAGGGATGTAACCCTCTTAAATATCTACACACCAAATGTGGATCAGTGATCGTTCCTTTCCAGCTTGGAGCCCAAACTAAAACTTAAGGTCCCCTATTGGAGAGTGGTGCGGGGTTGACTTTAATTGTGTGGAGGATTTGAGCCTGGAGGGTGCGCCCACGGGCAGGGTGGTTGTGGCACCCCGCTTGTGGACTGGACAATGGAATTTGACAGATTGTTGGCAGGTGAGACACTCAGTGAGACACTCAGTGGTTCGTGTGTACTCCTACCTCTCTGGACTACATGAGCCTGAGGTTTGGCTCGACACACAGTATACGTGCACGGAGCTCTATGGCAGGGCTGTGGGGCTGGGGTATTTAGCAAAAATTTATTCTGATCACGCTTCTGGGCTTTTTTTGGATATTCAATGGCACGAAGCGGTGTTCAATGGTTTTCCGAGTGGACTGGAAGGGACTCAGGATGCGAGACGGCGACCGCTGGAGAAAAGGGAAGGCTGTATGAGCTATCCGAGTGCCTTTGCCACTTTATTCATAAAGTATATGCGGCTAGTGCCCAAACGAGCTAGATAAGTCAGGCAAGATGCTTTTGGGTGATGTCGGGCGGTCACATCAAACTACAGCTACGTGATCCCTCATGCAAGATGTCTTCATGCAGGAGGAGATCAATGAAGTGTTCCTGCATCAGTATCCTGATCTTGACTCCTCAGGGGTGACTAGTAGCGAGGGGGAAATGCTGAATTATATTGTGGATGCTTCTCCGGTGTCCCTTGAGTCGGCGGCTGTAGATCAACTAGGTGAGGATATCACCCGCCAGGAGGTACGTGGAGCGAATAAGGAAATGGCGAGGGGAAGGTGCCTGGCTTAGACAGATTACTGATAGAATTTTACGCTGCATTCGTGTCGGACCGCTAGTGGCGCTTTTCAATGATTCTCGCCAACGTGGTCGGCTCCCACCCTCTCTGTGAGAGGCCTCTGCTGTGTCTCTCAAAGAAGGATAAGGATCTCTTCTTCTTAATATATAATAATTCCTTTGTTTAGATATATAAAAAAACATATCTTTAAAAGATTCTACCAACACATTTTGCAGATTAAAAGAATAAAAAATAAAATAAAAAAATTGGCCTTCTTATCAGTGCTTACTGCAACGTGTCAATTTAAAAATTAACACTCCCGGACATGCAGATGAAGTTAAAGTACATATCATTCTACACAGTTATCAGCAAGGCATTAGTCGTTTCCAATTTTTCTAAAATACTGTTAACTTGCTGAACGAATTTGGCCAATTTTATATTTAAAACAGTGTTCTCTAAGGACAGAGCAGCAATGATGGCGTGCCTGCAAGTCCGAACTACCAGTCTGTTCCATTCTGGCCTGAGTAGGCATCTACGTTGGAGAATAAAGAAAGGGCATGTACAAAGCACGTGCAAAAAGTTTCATTTGCTGCTCCACACCCTCTACACATTAGATCGTCCCTTTTTCGACGCCATACTGGGAGATTTTGAAGGAAACGCCAGTCTCCCAGTCTAAGGGCGATCAGACTCTTCTTCTTGATTCTTACCAGCCCCTATCCATGCTCATTGCCGATTACAAGATATTGAGTAAAATATTGGCAACTCCTTTACTTCTACATATGTGCTCTTTAGTCAATCCTGACCAGACTGGCTTTATCCTTACAAGTAGCACTATGCCTAATATTCGGTAATTGTCTCTGGCGTTAGACTGTTGGGATCAACTCCCCCGGAGGCACTGGTCATCTTGCTGGATATTAGGACGGCGTTTCTATCTTCGCCTTGATTTCCTATATGATACGTAGCTTGGCATGGGCCTGGAATTATCCTTCGTCACATGGAGGAAGCTTTGCTACACTGATCCCCTAGTCAGGATCCATACTGGTATTTTGATTTTGGAGGACTTTGCGGTGGAACGGGGTACTCAACAAGGTTGTCCATTCACCTCTATTGTTTGCGTTGGCCATATAACCATTTGCTTGCATGGTTTTGCCGGGGCCTACACTACCAGGACCTGAGCATTACATCTGATTGCACATACCTCTCTCTGTACGCAGATGATATGTTATCATATCTTAGAGGGAGGGACATTGACCTCGGGGAGGTGGTAGCAGCGTTATCGGAGTTTAGGGGTAATTCAGGACCATAGGTAAATTGGGACAAGTTGTGCGTTTATCCTTGGGGTTGGAGGGGGTGGTTCTGTGTGTCCTTGAGCACGATCCTATCACCAAGGCTCCAACGCTGCAAAGGGAGCCACATACAGTTCGGTACCTAGCCGTGGTTGTTTACTGCTCCCCGGCATTGTTGTACAAGGGGAACTTTGGTCAGGTGTTGGCTGAGCTGCGCCGGGTTGCTGTTTCAAAGATGATTATATTGCCACGTCTCCACTTTTTGTTTGCAGCCAGCCCCACAGAAGCTGCCTCAAAAATTCTTTCGGGAGCTGGATGGTTTGCTGCTATCACTTTATTGGGGCACCTCGCATCGCCGTGCAGCCCTCTCGAAGTTGATTTGCCTATGGCTGAGGGGGGCCTAGTGGCACCTGACGGAATTATATTTCTTTGCAGCGCAGCTTCAGTGGGTGGCTCATTGGTGGGCCTTTCTGTAGAATAGTGTAAAAGCTGGTGAGGGGTTCTCCTACCAAAGACTGCCTATAGGGTATTCTACTGAAACCAACACCTGCTCCCAGAGTACAGGCCTTGAATATCCGGATTAGGACTGCACGTTATGTTTGGACTCAAACCTTACGGTGGACCCTGAAGTCAACCCTGTATACCCGAGAACTTCCTCTTTTTGTGATTCAGCCTTGGGGGAGCCCAGGGAGGTGTTGGGACTCCATGATTGGCTGGCGGCAAGGACTGATGTCCTTGGTGATCTCTTTGTGGGTGGAATGGTGTCCTTTCTCGGCCTAAACTAACAAAAGAGAGACCTCCAGACGACCTACGAGACCTAACTCGCAAAATAAGGGAATGGTGGTATGACGGCATTGTGGAACTTCCAGTGCATGAAAGTCTAACCATCTCGTCCTTCTCACAGGCTGGACGAAAGTGGTCACATTACTTTATAGGGCTTTGTTGGAGGGGGCGTAGCCAGCGCTCACAACCCTCCTGTTACGTTGGGAGGAGGATCATTGAGATGTTTATCCCTGACTCCTCTTGACAGAAGTACTAAATTCTAGTTCTAAAGTGTCTAGAAATGCCCCCTGCAAACTCATTCAATATTTTATCTGCATCTGGCCTATTTGACTCCCTGGCCCATACACGCTATATTCCCATCCGCACCCTCAGAGTGCCCCTGGTGTGCCGCCGAGGATGCAGACTTTTTTACATGGTCTGGTCTTTCCCGCTCTTATTGCTCTACTGGAATACAGTCCTCCGGGAGGTTTAAAGGACCATGGAGAGAATTTCCTCTGCCTCCCCAGCTCTGCTTGCTCAGCCTCCATGAACATACGGCGGCTAGGAAGGTTACGAGATCTGGCTTTCATCCTTACCCGCAGGTAACTGACTATGAGTTAGAAGTCTGTCCGGGGTCCCGATACATACCGCTGGTGGATAGAGTTGATGAAATGGGTAGAATGCGAAAGGGAGGGCATATACAGAGAGGAGGCTCAAGAGTAACTAAGGTGACAATTTTACCTGCATGGCATACCATCTTGTTAGCATGCCCGCGAATGGATCGTGGGGGATGGGCAGGGTGATTCTACATGGATCCACCTCCGACAGCTCAACGGCCTCGGACGTCGAGGAAACAGGCTGACCCCGGGTGACGCCCCTTTGTGTCATTCAATTCTTTGTACCTCATTGCTATTTCCATTCCCCCCTGTTGTGGGTGGGGGATCCAGAGAAAAGTGCACGCCTGCTATATTCAGGGGGGAGGGTGGAGTGGGGGTATCAAATCGCAGCTATAGTACTGTCGGCATATCGCTCCTGAGGGCTTATTGGCTCTATCTAATGTGGTGTTTTTCTTTTGCTGGGCATGGTGATACTGTTATGGCCACTAACTGCACCTCTATTATGTTACCAGAATACTGCTGTTCTAACTCTGCGTTAAGCCTGCCAGTGATTATGGGGTTGTCCAACCTGGTTTGTTGTGATGTTTTAAAAATGTTAATAAAAATATCTTTTTTAAAACAGTGAGACTGAACAGGAGCTAAAAGAACAAAAAAGCAGGGCCTATATCAAAATCCTTTTGAGCAGAGGAAAACTTCAGACAAGTCTGCGTCAAAGGGCGAAAAAAGGGAGCTGAAGTCAGAGTGCTGAGTGGCACCAAATATGGCCCTGCGATGGCACATCCCAGGAGGTGTCAACGCCGACCTTGCACCGGGGCACCATCTGCAGATGCAAGAGAGTTAATCTAAATTTTTCAAGATGTAGTCAGGTATCTGAAGGAGATTAAAGAGGTGAGAAATCTTCAGGCAGAACAATCTATCATAAGTAAGCAAAATAAAGTATTCAAGTCTTGCCAAGCCCAATACACAGTATATTTTGACTAGAATTACCCAAAACATTTCCTTGGGTGGTTTAATGGAATTACACAAAAACAATATACAGCAGATTTTCTAGATACCTATTACGTGCTTCTGTAAAACAATGCCAATGATCTGCAAACAAATCCCCTCCAACTGCTGCGATATCTGGAAAGCAAAGCAAAAAAGTTTAAGTACTACTGCCAGCTTGCCATCAGACTGCCAAACAATTAGCAGTGACCTTAAATTACAGAATCCTTAATGAAACCTTCACCAAAGCCATATGGTCCCTAATCAAAAAGGTAACAATAATAATATCTATATTTCTCAGCGGGAGCGAGCTAAGAAATGAAATGATAATAATCAGAGATATGAGTGGGAAGTTATAACGAATGAGTGGTAATTTATAAGGCACTCTGTGACTTCACTAGGCCACGAAGTACTGAGGCAGAAGGAGAGTGCAATTCAGCGTTAAAGAGTAGAGGTGGAAGGAGAATATAATTCAGAAATAAGCAAGTACCGGCTCAAGCCACAAGAAGCCATGCGAAGACCTTGTATTATTTGTCTCACAACTCTTTGGAGTTGTGATATTACTTTCTGCTTTCAGGTCTTTAATAAAGACTGAGGCGGAAGTGTACACCATTCTTCGGGATCTTAAGAGTCAATCCTTCTTATTCCCCAGGCAACAAGTGATTTAAAAGAGCCAGTGTCTATCGGAATCAAACCGTAATCTCTCTTGCTTCCTTCCACTTAAGCAAACCCTGAAGAAATGTCATCAGTAACACCTTCATGCTGCATTGACAGAGACCTGGATGATAGATCAAAAATGGTTCAAAACCATCAACTTGTGGGGATAGCCCAGGACAAAGTTGCAATTTCTTAAAAGAAACTAGCTTGCATTATATTTTGTAACTAAATTCTGAATGCAATACCAGAAGTGAATTTCTATGGGAACAGTTACCTATGGAAAACCGTTAAGGCACATATTCCTTGTTAACCTGCCAGTTCTGAATTAATACATAAAAAAACTTTGGTTGAGAGAATATGAAGTGAAAACCTATTTAATTATTGAAAATCATATATTAAGCAAAGCCTTTCATGTAACAGCGTATAAACTACACACCACAAGGTTTAATGTGTAAATAGACTAGACTCCAACCTCTTTGTGGTCCTCAACAACACTGAGGATAGTATCGATTGTATGTAAGATGCCCATGGCCATCACAGTTTTGTCCTCCACTTCTTCATACTCCTCACTCTGAAGAACTTTACCAAATATCTCAGCCTGAAAAAGAGTTAACCAAACATTTTAGAGACACACACGGGAGTATTATGGCTGTATCACCAAAGAAAACAGGATGCTATCAAACACTTCAAACAGGCAAAACATGTTTGGTAGTGTAAACATGAATTATAATATTCACAAGTCACAGACACAGATTGTTCTGGATTCTGCAGTGAGGGAATGCAGATGTTTAATCTTAAGAAAATCTCTTCTTTTGAGTTGTGATTTAAAATGTGGTGTAGGGAAATAAGGAGATTAGTTTTGTAAAATCTGAGGATGACTAATGACATCTATGTTTGGGGAGCTTCTGGCAGTAGACTAGTGACATCTCAATATTGGGTAATAGAAAAGGTAACCAAAGAAATAACCACATGAATTAGATGCAGTATACAAAAACACTAGTCTTCAATTCCAAAAGGAGGACCTGGATTTAAGATGTGAGAGGTAGAATCCTGCCTCAAGCCGCTTGTGGAATTTGAGATCCTTTACCGAATATAAGCATTTCCTTTTAATGGCTTGTGCAGGAGGACAAGCCCATTTAAGACTGTGAATTGTGTTTTTTCATTATAAAGTACAGTAGGTCTTTGAGGGCAGCAAGTAATTTTTTTCTTCATTTTACATATATCGCCCTCGTTGCATCAATACAGTAAAACAATTACCGTTTTCAATATAAGCAAACAGTGGCTTTTCTTACTACGCCTCAAGCTTTACAGAGTTAGTAACAAGTCTTGTCAGATACACAATAGCAGATGAGTTTTTTAATGTTTATAGTCTCCTGTAGTTGCAGCCTCCAATTCTAGCCCTGCGAGAATTGTGCCGTCTGAGGCAAAAGACTTTGGAGGCCATGTACTTTGACCTCTAAACTACATCAAATTGATGCAATGCCAGAACAAACTGGACAGCATATAACAAACAGCAGACACCAGGAACAAGGCATCTCTATCTTCCTATCCAAATCACCAGTATTATACCTCAGAAGTAGGACCTTGCCTTTTAGACTCTGGACATAGTATCCTTTTCTGTACTGAAGCAAGTTTCTGATGCTACATATTATAAATCTATTTTGTCTGAGACTGCCGTATTTAGCTTCTTTGTCACATGCACCCTGGAGAGCTCTGGTGTCCCACACTGTTGCAGATACATCGCTGATGTCACTGATTGTCTTCATTAGTTCATGAGCATTTGGGTGTCAGACTTGCTGTCAGACTCGACTTCCTATTTAACTTTATCATGGCAAGACTAAAGACACTTATTTAACATAAAAACCAACACAACATATCTAGCTCGTTCTTGGGCTGTAGTCCAGAAATGTAGTAATGAGGTTTGAATTCCAAACCTCCAGTGCCCATCTTTTAAATTACAAAGCACAATCACATCATAGGTACAATTCCTCACCAAGAGGAATGGCGGGTTGAATGTGAATCTGTGAAACACTCCAATTGGGAGAAATGTAGTCACAGAGAAGGGATTCAACCCATCATCAGCACTGATTCACAAGCTTTTGATTTCTATGTCTGGACCAGGATAGGGATTATGCATTACTTTCTTCTTTATTTTCTCCAGCAACACCTTACATGAAACTAAAACACAATTTACATTTCCCAAAAGCACTGGTAAAGAAAGCATCAGTTCCAGCCAATCCTCGGTCTCCTATCCCTTGAAGAGTCGTGTTTGCTTCCGGTGGCCCCTTCTTGACCGCTGCAGCAGCAGATAAATATTTATTATTTCAGCTTGGCTTAACCGTGAGAATTTTTTTTTCCAATGTCAATGTGGTTTGCACATGTTCTAACTCTTTCCTCACTTCGGTACCCATAACCAAAAGCATTTGCTAACCTTTATACCCTCGGGTCCTGATACTAGACTAGGCTTTTTTGTGCCTCTCTCGGCACCAGGTCCCTGCCCACGGCAGAACACTAACGATAATGCATAGGGGCAGGGTCTCATATTTGTGAGAGGACGAGGCAGAATAAATCCCATGGGGTGATCACCTTGCAGAGGTTGTCGACGCTTCAGTTAAAAAACGCTGTCTATAATGCATTAGTGCCTCTAGAGAGGAAGACATTACAATCAATCCCTTCAAATGGAGGTAAGATTATTTAGGATCTTCTGGATCCTCAGTGCCACTGAGGCCACTTTTGACATCTTCCAAAGCAAAGACCAAGCGTCCCATAAAACACAACCCAAGGGGGACTGTTTTGACCAACTTCTGGCCAAGTACTACTTTCCCACTGAGGGTCTTCCTAACAAGGGCTCAGATGTTTTAGGGCACAGGGAATTCTGTCAATCTGTTCGCCTTCCCAGAAGGAATTCAGTCTCCAAACTATAAATCCTCATAAAAATAGATCCCGAATTAGAGAGTATGGATTTCTATGAACCAGGGCAGTAGCCTTTGGGGGCCTCCTCGGAGACCTTTTATCACCTTTCGAATCCACTTTCACTTGCTTGGGTAAGGCCCAGTAATCTATCAAAAAGATATTTTCTGGAGGCCGCAGAGACTTATAGCCATGCTTCCCGAAGATAACATTTTAAGCGATTGCAATACTGGACCAGATTTGGAGACTTGTTTACTCTAGAGGAGCCAAGACAGCGAGGGGCAACCGATTGGCATGACCTACACAGTAAACTACCCTGAAAAGTGCATCACCTAACGTGCTATGTAAAAGGTAGGGACAGACTGGCTAAGCTCCTGGATGAGAGAATGTTAACATCAGATGCCTGGATACTCCAGACCGTCATGGGTTTCCACATTGAATTATATAGCTCTCCAAAGAGGTCACTCTTCAACGTCCCTTGATCATTTCAGAGGAGGAATTGCTCCTAATAGATCAACAAGTAGCAGAATTGGGGGGAGGGGGGTACGACGCCATCCCAAGATCTTACATTTGTCAGTAATCTCTTTCTGGTAATAAATGTCAGAGAATTTAACGAGTGGCTAGTAAATTGCCACTTCAGAGCAGAGGCCATTCATCTCCTTAGAGATATTCTACATCTGGGAGATTGGCTAGCACGTCTTCACCTCAAGGACGCCTACCTTGTGATCCCTATATTCACACCAAATGTTCCAGCAAGGTTCCTGCAATTCACATAGAGAAAGCAGGTCTTCAAATTCAAATCCTTTATATTCAGCCTTTCATTGGTGCCAGAATCATTCAAGATGCAAGGTGTCCGTCTCAAAGAGTATTTAGACCATATCATCATCATGGAGGAGTCACAGGAAAGACTGATCAACCAACTGAAGACAATTGTCTCCCTCCTGTAGGATCTGGGATTTGTTGTCAGTAGGGAAAAATCCATTATGAGCCCCCCTCACACAGTAACCTTCCAGGGATTTGTCAGACTCAGTCAAGCTACTCTAAGTTTCCAGTCCAGGAAGAAGGCCTTTATGTGCTAGGTATTGAGGAGGACACTCTCCAAAACCTGATCAGAACATAAGAATAAATGGGTCTACTATCATCTGCAAAATAAGCAACCTTTCCAGAGCCCCTCGACTTCAGGGCCATTCAGAGGTTGAAAGCCTCCTATTTGAGATGGGGGCCTTATATTAGAAATTGGTACTGCTCTCAGAAGAAACCAAGGAAAAGATTCGATGATGGCTAGACCATATGGAGCCATGCAACAGAAGGGACATTTTTGGGTCAGACCAGGACCTGATCATCTAATCCGATGCCAGCAGAACAGCCTAGGGCACAAGATGTGGAGGATCATCTTTAGGAGGAAAATGGTCATATCAGGAACCCAAGTTGCACATCAACTGCCTAGATCGTCTGTCTGAATACTTTGCTTTCAAATGCAGGACCATAAAGAGAGCGGAATGTTGTGTACTACACAAAATGGACTACCTCCCCTCTATGAAGTATAAAAACTACCTGGGCGGAACACAGTTGAAGATCTGACCAAAATATCCAAGGACTTCTGGCACTTCTGCAGGGACAATTAAGGGCCAGTGGCGGCAAAATAACTCCCCAGGCAAACAAATACTGCAGCGGGCTAAAACTCAGGAAATCTTCAGAACTCAAGTTTGGGGAAATTGGCCCCAGGAGTATTTTGTGTCCTAAATCAAAAATGTGGACTTTTTTTGGTCGATCTCTTCGTATCAATCCTGGATCATCAATCAACAGATACTTTAGCTGGAGGCCAAGCTCAAGATATAACAGACGACTTCTTACAGAACTGGAACCAAGAGAAGCAATATACGTTTTCTCTCTTTGCCATGATCACAAGAACATCAGTTCAAGGAGGGAAACATCCATTACAACGCAATCATTACATCGCACTGCTTTTACAACATTGCATGCCGTTACAACGCATGCTATTACAAAGCATGTCACTATGATGCATGCCATTATAATGCATGCCATTACAACCCATTATAAGGTAAGTAATGAAGATTTGTTTGTATTAGGGTGGGTCTGGGGTTTGGGATAGATGGGAATAGTGATTTTTACCCCTACACTTTCCAACACTTACCCTACTGTTGACCTAAAAGTATTATGCGTTGTATTGGTATGCGTTGTAATGGTATAAGTTGTTTGGAATGCATTGTTATGGTAGTTTTTAAAAATGTGTTGTAATGGCATGCGTTGTAAAATCAAACGATGTAATGGTAGTTGTGGGTGAAAACCGTGTTGTAAAAGTATGCGTTGTAATTGTTTGCGTTGTAACGTCATATATTCGTTCAAGGAAGATGACATATGTCGGATACAGTGAATATTACCCCAATTTGATGATCTCAAGTATTCAGCCCTTCTGGAACCTTTCTAGGATACTCCAATCCGTCTTCTCCACTATCATCAAAGTCTGTGGAATCCGGAAGTATTTCAACTCCACATGGTGGTGGAAGGCAGTCTACATATGATGGTCTGGAGAATTACAGGGGACAGCGGAAAACCTCAGGCATATCAGAAAATGCTGAGAAACTCACCCAGAGAGCTTGGGCGGTAAAGACAGTCAAGAGATATAGATCAGCGTAGAAAAGATGGCTTGTTAGGTGTGTGCGAGGGCACTTGGATCCCACGAGGTCTGACATAATTTATTAGTTGAATTTTTGTTTGACCTTGATGCAAAAAGGAATGACTTGCAGGTCAGTAAACACCTTATAGCTCTACTATTTTGGCAGGGAACCTGCCTATTCACAGTACACAGGTAGGTGAACATCCTCTGCTCAGAAATCTTATCAGAAGAATATAGATGGTCTCTTCCTCAAAAGGATGCTACCTGGTACTAGACAATTTTCACATGTGCAGCCACAGAGTTTGGGACTTGGGGTGGAATCCCTGAATGTTCTGCTACAAGAGTAGGTCCCCTTGTGCAGCAGAGAAAGAGGTGGCCAAATGCAGAGTGCCAACACATTGGCATACCAGATATTCCTTTCCTAAATCTGGGGTAATTAGTTGTGCTAAGTCCTATGGGCTTTTAGCATAAGAAGAAAAGGTGAAATGCACACAGCAGACCCTGTAAATAACAGAACAGAACAGGGGGCAAAGCACTAGACTCACCACCGTGACGGGAACGGCTTGACCAGCAGCCAGCTCCCTTCTTCGCTCCAGCACGCCGTGAGGGAAACGGCCAATGAAGACCACAACTCCCAGGTGCCCCAGTGGCAGGGGCGCACCTGGGACGTCAGACACAGCGCCCGGAGGCGCCAACAAAGAGTGGAGAGCCGAGCGCTCCGTGGGGGCAAAGCACTAGACTCACCGCCGTGACAGGAACGGCTTGGCCAGCAGCCAGCTCCCTTCTTCGCTCCAGCACGCCGTGAGGGAAACAGCCAACAAAGACCACAACTCCCAGGTGCCCCAGTGGCAGAGGCGCACCTGGGATGTCAGACACAGCGCCCGAAGGCGCCAACAAATAGCGGAGCGCCGAGCGCTCTGTGGGGGCAAAGCACTAGACTCACCGCAGTGACGGGAACGGCTTGACCAGCAGCCAGCTCCCTTCTTCGCTCCAGCACGCCGTGAGGGAAACGGCCAACGAAGACCACAACTCCCAGGTACCCCAGTGGCAGAGGCGCACCTGGGACGTCAGACACAGCGCCCGGAGGCGCCAACAAAGAGCGGAGCGCCGAGCGCTCTGTGGGGGCAAAGCACTAGACTCACTGCCGTGATGGGAACGGCTTGACCAGCAGCCAGCTCCCTTCTTCGCTCCAGCACGCCGTGAGGGAAACGGCCAACGAAGACCACAACTCCCAGGTGCCCCAGTGGCAGAGGCGCACCTGGGACGTCAGACACAGCGCCCGGAGGCGCCAACAAAGAGCGGAACGCCTTCCGTCCCGCGGGACGTGCGCGGGCGGCGCCGGGCTGAGCCCGGGCAGAGGGCGGGCCGTCTGTGGCCGTCCGGGGCAGGAGGAGGCAGGGCAGGGCCACCCCCCTTGGCAGTCCCTTCTTATCATCATCGGGGCCTACTTCAGGTCAGTGATAAAGCATACTATATTGTCTAAATAACAGCTTTGAACTATGGGGAAAAAGACACCGGCAGTAACTAGGCCAAAAGACTCGCTTAAATTGGCTCACCCATCAACCACTACCACCCCGCGGCCTACACTGACCGCCATTGATAAAATGCTCCAGAAAACAATTGATGTGATTGTGACTGCCATTCAGAATACAGAAAGGCGCTTCTCACTCCCATCAAGCCTGCCCCCCCTTCTGTTGAACCATGATAATTCAGTGGACTCTTTACTTGTTGCCTCTTATGCAGGACTCCCAGGCATAGACTCTAATGAGAACTGCATAATTGTGGATACGGCCCCACTGGCACAATTCACCCCAGGTAGCAGGTTATCATGAACTCCCACCCTGCTCAGGCCTGACATGAATATCAGTCAAGATTCCTGCGCACTATTGGTAAACGATCACCTACGTTTAGATGGTAACGACTCACACGTGGATTCCGACATATCAATTACCGAGGGGGACAAAAGCGATAGCATTCCTGTGCGAACCCGGGGCCAAAAAGCCAAAAGAAAACTGAAGCACCTAGACACTGAGTCACCACCAAAAACACATAGAACTAAAGGAGGGCGCAAGCGTAACCAGAGGGCTCCTGCCCCCGCAGAACAGGAAAGGAACAAGGGGAAAGATGAAATCATGGCAGCAAAAACCCTGCCCACAGAAGTCACTGCAGCATCAGGGAATGAGGCATTTTGGGGGAGGATGGAGACATTATTGTCCACCCTCCTAGGTCCAATTAACCAACAAATCCTACATTTGGACAAAAGGTTGGAAGTGTTGGATGATCGCGTATCAAAATTGGGTACAGGGCAGATTTTAACTAATAAAGCTGATGTTGGGACACTAGGTTCTATTAAGGCTAAAAACAGTGGCCCCAATACTAATTCAAAAATAGTGGGCCATAATAAACCAATCCCAACCACGCCGCACCTAGTACAAGTAAAAATCAACCCCCACCCAAACACGCTCCTAATCTAAACACAACTAAAACAGCCAGTGTGGCAAGGATGGACCCTAACACTGATAAAAGTAAAAGGGCCCCAACCCATCAACCGAAGAACAATCCCCAAAATCGCCCCATAGTTCAACCCGAATCTAACATAGCAAATAATACGAAGAAGACGCCTACCCGCATCGATCTCCCTCCGGAATGCGGGGTATATGTGTTGATTTTGGTCAACGTGCCTAAACTAAAGAATGACCAAGAGGAAAATCACACTACTCTCAATAATAGGATCCTCCACTGGCTATCCACTAATTGTAATTTTCCAATGGAAGGAGCAAGGGAGATCATTCAAACACAAAGAGTCGGGTGGGTGGGTCCACTGAGAAAAAAGTTTGTGGGAGACTGCGTAGTCATAAATTTTAGGTCCCCACAATGGGCTCAAAAAACCCTCGCTAACGCACCACTACCCTCACCCTGGGAATTCAACACGACTTTGCTCCCCCTGGGCTATTTTTACAGACATCTAGCCTCAGCTCCTAATCCCATGTTTAACCCGGCCGCGCAACTCCAGGAGCGAAATCTTGGAATCAGGGATCTATATCCATTCCATCAACTGAACCAAGATTTCAACCCCATGAACGGCCCAGCCCAGCGCTATCAGGCTAAATTCATGGGACATTCGACGCCATATCCACACTTCCCCATTATGCCTCGGCGCAATTACAGCGAGAGGCCACACTTCAGTCCCAATGTAAATTCCAATTCAGGATATAATGAGTTGAGGCCTATATATAACATCCCAACCTATAATCGGTTCGAACATGCCTTCTCAAATTTAGAAGAACAGGACTGACTGGGGATAAAGGGTAGTAGTGATGAATGTTGAGATGCAAGCGCCGATATTGAGGAATATTTACCCTCGGTGTCAGCTATTTCAACTCCGGAAATGTTGGCACAAAGCCATATTATTACACCTGCAACTACAGAAGAGGTTGTACTTTTTACATCAACTACCCCTACGCAGAGTACAGCTAAGAATGTTAGAAGTAAATCAATTAGACATACCAAACATTGTGATCTATCCATTCTTTGCTGAAATGTGGCAGGACTAGAGTCAAGATTGTCAAACCCAGAATGGGCTCAGATACTGGATGACAAAGACATTATTATGTTCCAGGAGACCTGGGCCGTGGAGAACCTACATATTGAAGGGTATCACTGTTTCAGTGTGACAGCACCCAAGCCAGACTTTGGACGTGCAGTGGGAGGCTTGTTTATTGGCATTAAGACACTGGCCGGTGGCACAATCACAGACCTTTCAAGAGGACACCCGAATATACAGATAGCCGAAAGGAAGGTCGCACTATTAACAGAACAATGGGAGTCGCTGGTTTGGAGCGCTAATTTGAAAAACAGCGGACTTTTGTGGTCAACTGTCAAAAAAACGCGTGAAATGGGCAAACAACTAACCCCAATCAGTTGCAACATAACCAGCAACTCTCGGGAGGCCCATTTCTCTAAAATATATGCCGCCCCACCTGAAGACACACCTGGCTCTCCCCGTGGCCAGCTTCACGGCTTAAAAATAGATCTCCACGAGGTAGATCTTTCCTCGATCACAGAGAGCAAAGGGTGATGCTGGGCAAATTTCTATCTCCATCCCTGTCTGTGTAATGTGGGGTCCCGCAGGGGTCGGCGATAAGCCCGACCCTTTTTAACATTTATGTGACCCCCCTTGCCAGACTAATTCGATCTTTTGGGATGGAGGTAGTTTCCTATGCGGATGACACGCAGATCCTCGTCTCTCTCTCTCCCAGTCAGTTACATCGACTGCCTCCAATTTTAGATCCTGCATGGAGGCAGTCGGCCAATGGATGATTCACAACTCATTGAAACTGAATGGGGAGAAGACTGAGGTGATGGTGTTTGGAGGAAAGGAGGAGATATGGTTAGCTGAGTGGTGGCCAGACTCATTGGGAGTCTGTCCTGATCCTACCTCCTCAGCCAAAAATCTTGGGGTTATGATTGATCCCATCCTCAGTATGCGCCAACAGGTGAACAGGACTGTATCAACCTGTTGGGGCATCATTCGCATACTGAGGAAAATTAGGCACTACCTTTCACAGCAGGCAAGTAAACAACTCGCTGTTGCCCTCCTTGGCTCCCGTCTGGACTACTGTAATGCGCTGTATGCGGGACTGAATAAAAGTCTGCTGCAGCGCTTGCAGGTGGTCCAGAACGCAGCGGACAGATTTGTCCTGGATCTACCCCGGTGTGCCTCGGCTACCTCTGCCAGGAAGCAGCTTCACTGGCTTCCCGTTGAGGACCGTATACTCTTTAAGACCTTGTGTATGGTCTATGATGCCCTAGTAAAAAGCAGCCCTACTGGAATTGGATCCATTTTGTGTCGTTACAGTCCAGGTAGGAACCTTCGTTCTTCCAATAGACTGCTTCTTTCAGTTCCACGCATCCGGAAAACTAGATGGGGTGGTAAAGCCTTTTCCAATCTGGCCCCAAAGTGGTGGAATGCCCTTCCATTGGAATTAAGGTCACTTCCCACTTTACAATCATTTAGAACTGCCCTGAAAACTCGTCTTTTTGTGCAGGCCTCCCTGTAGTTGTGTTCTGCCTTTTTGATCCTTTTTGGTAGGTGCCTTGACACCTTCGGGTTTAGTCGCGCAATATAAATTGCAAAATAAATAAATAAATAAATAGCGAGAGCCATCAAAGAGAGTCTTGGAAACAAGGCGCCAGGTCCTGATGGCTTACCCATAGATGGAATTAAGTACAGTCCAGACCTATGGGCACCAATCCTCCTTAATGTTTTTAACAGCCTCCCTACAGTCCCTATGCCCAATACCTGGGCCACTAGCATCGTAGTCCCAATTTTTAAAAAAGGGGAGAGATCGGACCCAGTGAACTATCGTCCGATTTCTCTCCTGGACAACACTTTAAAAATTCTGGGATGAATAATTTACAACAGGGTGGTAGAGTGGACCGAAGATACGGGTCTATTGGAGTCGTGCCAGATGGGATTCAGAAGCAGGGTGGGGACGGTCGAGCAATGCTTGAATCTGAAACTGATCATCGACAAGTATAGCATTGCCCGATCGTCCCCTATCTACCTTGTGTTCATGGATCTTTCATCCGCTTTTGATCTTGTGAACAGATCCAAACTATGGGCAATTCTTCTGAACTACGGACTGGATGAGGCCCTTGTTAACTTCCTGGCATACCTCCACACTGACCTCAAAGCACAAGTTAGGATCGAGGAGGGCGGAGAAGTATCTGGACCCATCAATATTGGCAGAGGGGTAAGACAGGGGTGCGTTTTAGCACCCCTGCTTTTTATCATCTACATTAATGGCCTGGCCAAAGCTCTAAAACAAGTGACTAGTGATGTACCAACTATCCAGGGGCTTCCATTGCCTGTTTTACTATACGCTGACGATGCGGTCCTGATGGGACGAACACCTAATGCCCTTCGTCTAGTCATTAAAGGTTTCGTCCAATACATGGAAAGCCTAGACCTGCGCGTCAATTTAAAAAAAATCTTTTATCATGCCATGTGGCCCAGGGAAACTCAATACTATACATATAGGGACAGACAAATTAGAATCTGTAACTTCATTCCCATACCTTGGTTTAGTTTTCGCTGCGAACGGCTCATGGAGTGGGCATAAGGCCCACGCCATGGGCAAGTTCTCGAAAGCAAACAACTCTATTTTGAGTTTGTCCCGACCTAAGAAAATAGGTGCCACTAGAGCTATTTAAACATTTTTTAAGTTACAGTGCTTACCAGTAGCCACATACGGGGCTGAGGTTTGGGGATTGGGAAAAAGCCCCGGCATCCAGCGAGAAGAAGGCCGATTCTGCAGGAAAATCCTGGGTGCCCCAATTTCCTCCTCTGAATTGATCTGTCATGAGGAACTTAACCTCCCCTACGTATGTCACTTTATTAGATCTAGACCAGCTCTCTTCTGGATAAGGATCTGGAGGAATGATTCAGCAACCCTAACCCAAAACATCATCAAAGACTGTCTTAAATGTGACCACGGCATGTCACTCCCCTGGCTCGCGGGTGTTTTAAAAACACTGAGTGATGTGAACTGAGAAGATCTATTCTCCGATCCCAGTAAGATTAATAAGATTAAACTAAGATAAAACTGAGGTCAAACAAGCACTGTACGCACTTTATAGCTCAGATCGAATGGAAAGAGAAATTCTCAAATCAACTGTTGTGATTTATCAGAGAAATGATTTAAGCAGGAGTAATCTTGCACAATACCTCACCTTACCTATGACTAACTGGGAGAGATCACTGCTGTTCCGGCTAAGGGCGGGCTCTATAAAATTCTTGCTGGGATTTCCCCTGGGCTATCAGCATACAACAGACTATAATCCATGCCCGTGTGATGGTATTAGTAAACAGAATGATTTGCACTTTCTATTTTTCTGCAAATTTTATTTCAAATATATTAACTGGTTTTTAACTCCGTATTTTAGGAAACACAGACCCCTTTCGTTAGGGAAATCCTATTCAATGTTATTGTCCCTGGATAAAGATGAATTAATTTTCCGCACTAGCACTTTTCTGAGACTCATCACACATGTACGTAAAACAATGGAAAACCCCTGAAAATCGTCTTATGAGAAATGCATCAGTTTTTAACAATTTATGAATTTTATATACTTGTCTTTGTTGTGTAAATGTATGTTTTTTTTTTTATTGTGGTACTTTTATGAATTTTATGAAATTCGAATAAAGGTCTTTTGAACTTGAACTTGAACAGAACCCGAAGGTTTGCCCCAGAGACAAATTCCAAGTGAATGGTATGGCACAAAACTAAGGACACATCCTGTCTGGGCTGTAGCAAAGAGATCCACATATGGACACTGTAACATGAAGAAGATCACTTCTGTCACTTCGAGGTGTAGTTCCCACTCATAGTCATCCAGCAGAAGGAGGCAGTGAGCATCTATGAAAACAAAATTATTTGTTGATGCATCCACTGCCACAGACACATCGTCTCTGAACAAAAGGGTTTACACCACCACAGTACCCTGCCTGGACAGTGGTGGTGTTGTCTGACAGAATCTGAATGGTGCTCACAGAGACAAAAGGGAGGAATGCCTTCATGACAAGGTGAACCACCCACAACATTACCACGTTTATGTGCACCCACTGTTCCAATGTACACTAAAAGCCATCATTTCACCCTGATAAGCACTCGAGCATGGCATGGGAAGCTGTGACCACAATAGTCTGTGCCAGTGAAGTGTTGAAATGACAACCAACCACAGATTTACAGAGGTCTATCTACTAGCGAAGATTTGAGTGGAATGACTAGTATCTGCACCGAAGCTGAGAAACTCCTTGGTTTTTGGAGTTACTCTTTTGTCAGGCACCACTGAAGGGTGGCATTAACAAAATGATGTCCAGAGCCAGGATCTGTGTCAGAATCACAAACATTGGCATCTTAATATCCTCGATCCTCTAAGAAGAAGCCTTCATGAGAACGGTGTCCAGTGCTGCTCTAGGAGGTCATCCACAGCATTGGAATGAGGTAAGAACCAAGGGCCAGATGTAGGTAGCTCAATACCGGTCGGTAACTGCTGAAAATCGGTGATTTCCCAGTTACCGACCGGTATTTAGCCCTTTCCAATGTAGGAAGCTCTAAATAAGGATTCAGTAACTTACTGATTCGTTATTTTAAGGAATCAGTAAAATACTGATTACTTATTTTAAGGAATCAGTAAATTACCGAATCCTTAAAACCTATGTAGGAAGCACTCAAGTGAGTGCATTTTTGCTTTAAGGATTCGTTATTTACCACCAACTACAAGTTGGTGGTAAATACCGAATACCTTTAAAAAAGCAATTTTTTGCTTTTTTAAAAGTGCCATGTTGCAGACCTATGTGCGCCACATGTGCACACATGCACGATTCAGGGGTGCAACAGTGTGCAAATGTGACACCCTGCCACCCTTGAATATGCTCCCGCTATTACCGATTCGGTATTTACCAAATCGGTAATAGTGAATGCCTGCCAATTCATTTCTAGTAGGAATGAATGGGAAGGTATTCCTCATTACCGAATAAGGAATATTACCGAATCGGTAAGTTTTACCGATTTATTACCTACATCACATTTACCGATTCTTAAATACCGAATCGGTAAAATTCGGTATTTAAGAATCGGTAAATTGTGATTATCTACATCTAGCCGCAAGTCGTGAAGGAGAGTCATTGTGAGCTGAAAGGTGTTCTTCAACCAGTGCCAAGGACTACACGTTCACAGCCGAATTTGATTCGTGGACATCATCTTGAACTTCATCAATATAACAGAGGCATCATTTGCACAGTATTGATAAAACAATATTCTATTTATTTTTGTTTATCTAAATTTTAAAATATTGGAATAATCCATCAACTTATCTAATCAATATTTCATTATACTTCATTCTTAATAACTATGACACTTATTTCACAACATTCTGTCGCTTCTTCCGGGGTCACGGATTGATTCATTAATTTATTTTTAACTACCAAATTTTGAAGTTTGAAACCGCGGCCACTCTGTGCTGTCTGTAGATAGCTTGCCACTATAATAGTTTCTCCCATACATCCATGACAAGTTCTTTGAAAGGCTGATTAAATGAAAGCAAGGGGTCAGGCACTAAAAATCCACCTCAAAATGTTGAAAATCACAGGAGTTTTTGTAAATCAAGACATAAGCCAGCATCAGTGTTATTTTGAGGATGAGGCTATTGGTATTGAGTTATTTTCTGAGTACATATTCCTTAATTAAGTCAAGGACTGGACACTTAGAATGCTTTTAAGTCCTCTTTTTGAATTCCTGAGGAAAGAGCCGCTCATCCCAGTGGCCACTGCACCACCCTTCATAGAAGAGCAAAACAAAAAGGTGCAAAGGGTCTCCTTAAGAGGGAATCTCCTTTGAAGGGGAAACACCTCCAAGGCAATCTTGTCGCTCTCGACAAGAGAAAAACACTTCACACTGAATAAATCAGCAAGGCACCCGACTCCTGACATCAGAAAGTAAAAAAGAGCCAAGCAAGACTTTCAGAGGTAGTAGCCAGAAACTGGCCAAACTGCTAGAAGCAAAAATCTGAGGTAAAAAGTGTTGCCAGGAGAAAAACCTGTATAAAAAACATAAGGGAGCAAATGTAATGCAAAGCATCTTCCTTTCGCAACTACGTCTTTCATGTATGATTCAAACTGGAAGAGACACAGTCTTGATCTTAGACAGGGAACCTCAAATAACATCCTGTGAACAGACTATTGGGAGAGGCTGATTAGGAGGCTTGTTCACGATCCTTTCCAGAAAATCATATAGTTAGTCTTGTATAAGAAGAAGCACAAGCCGTTCATCTTTCTTTCTTAGCTGGATTCCAGAGGCCCACCACTACCCTTGATGGCTGCCCGTGTGCCCATGAGTTGTAGACACACTGGAGCAGTCCAGTAAACACATACGCTCAGCCATGCATTGCGCGCAGAATTCTCAAACATTCTGGCAGGCATACAGAGGAATGCTTCTTCTTTCTTGAACAGGCACAGTCTTTGGTAAGTTCTTGACACTGCTACCAATCAGGCATTACAAAGGCATCAGAATCACAGCCAAACAATACCTTCATCCTAGAGTATCACTGAGCTAGTATTCAGCAAAGGGTTTGTCATCAAAACATACCTTACCTTTCTCTTTTGATACTTGGATAATCTTAGCTAACTTTTGAGGCTTCAAGAGTAATGTCAGCTCTGAGGATGGCTTTTTGTCATCACAGAAGGAGGTCCCACTGAAGAGGTGACCGTGACTTGGCAAGCTCCTGAGTCCTTATACTTCTTCGTAGGAGAGGGGGGTCACATAGCGTTCAAGTCAGAGTCATCAGAGACATCAAACCTTCAGGATCAGACTCACCTTTGAGGAGTGGCCTAAAGGGCCCAAGACCTGTGTTGAAGAAATCCAACATAGCCAGCTGGAAGTACTGGACCTACACAGGGCAGCCTCATCCTTTTTGATGCCAGGATTTTTTACAGGAGTTTGGTGTCAGAGAATGGCTTGGAAGTATAGGATTTTCCGTGATAACATGAATAGATGAGGCATAGTCTATCAATGGTGGTGCTTGAAAAACGACTTTGCAAAACTCCACAAAAAGTATCACCTACAAGAGTTAGCAAAGTTGGGAGAGTGATTGCTCACTGGATAGAAAAATCATGTTTGTCAACTAGTCTGCAGATAAATGGATAACTTGTGTCACTAATAAGTCAATCGACAAAGAAGGCATAAAATATTTTTGCCCTATTTTTTAGGTGTCAAAAGGAGGGAAACTGTGGACAGAAATTACAATGAGTGTTTCATCAGCAAGGTCTAGCCTTAGGTATGATTTTCTGACCTGACATACTCTTGCAAGGATGATGCTAAGGTGAGTGATTACGCTGCATTTGTTGCCAAGGAATGTGAGGAAAATAATTATGCTGAAGTTTCAGAGGTCTGCTATATGAAGCCTAGGCTTCCAAAGAAGGGTAAGATAACCCGAAGCTGATGTGAAGACCTTTATAGTGAAGGAGGTATTGATTAATACTAAGATAGGCTTCCTTTATCCAGGTTTGGAGGATACTGTTTTCATGGGTAACTGCTCTCAATGAGTAAGAATGTCTTTGAGGTCGCAGATTTTGGAGGTTATAGTGTAATTTAAATGTAAATTGGTTAGGATCATTGTGGGGTTTGTTCCTCGGAGCAATAATTCATGTTTTGTGTTCATGAATTATGAATACTTTATCGATGAAAGGTGTGTTGATAATCATTGATTGGTCTAGATTCTGATAGTGGGAGTTGGAAAGGGTTGATTTTGATTCACATTTAGCTCCTTTTCACAGGGCCTTGATTTTGTTTGTATGGTTTCTTGTTGATAACAGGATTTGCCACGGATAACCTCTTTCATTAATATGGGTTTGAGCTTCATGAGGCACATGAGACAATGTTATATTATGTGTAAATGGTTTTGCTGCCTTGGGTTCTTTGAAATTCCAAGGTAGAGTCAGCTTGGCTTTAAAACAGTTCAAATAGCCTATTTTCAAAAGGTTCTTTCTTTTTTCCCTCAGAAAAGTGAGATGGAAAGGATTGCCACACATAGGACTGATGTCTAAATACAGAGAGAGCGACCACTGGTCCATATTTGTTGTTTCAACTTTCACTTTCTCCACTAGATTACTATGTTAACCTCTGGAACACTGTACGGGAGGAAAGTACTTTCCTTGAGCAGTTTAATACCTCCAGCTTTTACCCAACCCACTGGCATCTAATTTCCTTCCTTCCCAGATGTCAAGGAAGGAAAATAGAAATGAAAATGCTGCTAGTCATACAGACATAAAGATGCAGTAAGAAAAGAAACGAAGAGCATGAGGATTACAAAGGAAAGAGCAAAAAAAATCTGTGTAACAGTCTAATATGACAAATGGGAAAAAAATATATAAAAGTAGATATGGGTAGGGTGAGCTTGCGGGTCGCCTGTCGGCTATGTGTCCTTTACCGGGTCCGCGCTGAGCTGCAATAATGGAAATGCAGGCAGGACCACTGGGAGAGTGAGGAGGCATCTTGGTTTGAGGGCTCTTAGTGGAGGGCAGCTCGGTACCCTCTCTCCTGGTGATGATGCGAGGCCGCAATAACTGCCGGTGGCATTGGAGTCCCAGCCTTGGTAACCCGTGACATGGTGACTGTCTACACCTTCAGCTCGCTGGTGTAACTAAACTTGGAGGGGCTCCCCTACAAGCTACATGGAGGGGCCCACTCGGGACTTCATCAGGAGCTCTGCAGCCAGAGTATTCTGCTGAGGGGGCCCCCCCAAGGCCCCCTGGAGCTTAGGGGCTCCCGTACTGTAGGGGCTTCAGGGGCCTGTGTGATGCGCCACTGCTTTAGCTGCCGGCGCCTCGTGCCCTAGCATCACGCCCCTGCCCCAGGGCAAATTATTTCAAGCAGAGGGAGCGGAGCTGATCTGTGAGTGATCACCTTGCCACACGGCAGGCATCTTCTTCAAGCCGTGATCCCCATGGGGTCTGTGCAGCCATAGCACCGCCTGACTCCTGGAGGAACAGAAGACCTGAGAGTACTGCACGGAGCGGGCTTGCCCCTGATGTGGCTGAACACACGAACAACAGCCCAGTATGTTCTTGCAGCACACACTGTGATCAGCGGCTTTTTCTCTAGCCATAACCATGGGGTACGCCACCGTCGTATTTGAGCATTTGCACCGGCCCTTGCAGAGGGCTTCATGATTTGCTGCACCCTCCAACCCCGGCTCCTGGTGCTGGCACTCCACGGGCTCTTTTGCTTAATCGGACCAAGGACTTGGGCTTCTGTGGGGGATGATATTCAAAGAGACTGCATTTGCTCCCAGTGACATCGACAATTCTCTGCCTGCCCTACGCACCTCTATTTTTAGGTAATCTCTCGCCCTTGACAGCATCAACCACCCGACAGTCACACAGCCTGGGACAGCTCACTAACAGAGACACCCAGGGCCTGCCCATACTGAAGTCGCTTCTCCACTGACTGGTCTTTGGGAGGGCTCTAGCCTTGGAAATAATTGTTACTTCTTGTGTTGAGGACCTGACTGAGGATTACTTTGTTTCACATTGGAGGCACTTTATATAGGCCTGGGCGGTAAATTCCGTTCTGTTTGCGGAATTTGGGGAATTTTGTTTTCCGCGGAGAACGCGGTATTGCCAAAAATTCCGCGATCCGCGACTTCGCAGAATTTTTTGCTTGTTCGCGCTTTCAAAATGCGTGTTCGCAAGATATTTCTCCCCGAGCACGCAAACCGTGTTCGCAACAGGAAAAAATCAACGCAAACGGGCAGAACTAATTCCGCGTGTTCGCTGAACTTTTGCGTCCTCACAGAGATTTTTTACCCTTTTGTGGAGTTTTGCGTAACGCAACTACGCAAATTCCGCCCACCCTTAACTTTACCTTGCATACCTACGCTCATATTGACTAAGACCTGTCCACATCGTCGTTCCCTGATCTCCTCCATACCAACCTTGCCCTCCCTTGCCAAAATCGAAGCTCGCTCACATACTCTCATATCCGGAAGCAAAGGCAAATACCGACCAGAAGGCGGCGGTTACTTCGGATGCACCTTCAACCTCGGCTATTTCAGAGACTGTCCTGGAACAACTTCCAAATGAACTGGCTGCGATTAAGGGGGTCCATCACCCAGATTGCCTTGGCATTCACCACCACTAATCTTGAGCTGCAATCCTTGCGGAGTGACATCAATACCTTTCAAACCAGAGTACCTACAACAGACGGACAGCTGGCAGAGGAGGAATCCTGGCTGGATGATACCCCAGACTGGGGATCGGATATGAGATATCTCCAGCAAAATGTCATTGACCTCGAAGACCAAAGTCGCCGGGACAATCTATGGATCCAACGTCTTCCGGAACAACTCAAGCAAGATGACATGCTTCAATTTCTGAGTGTGATGATCCTCACTCTTCTGAATCTAACGTTTTCCCTCTCACTTGTATTTCATAGGATCCACAGAGCTCTCTCGAGCAGACTGCCCAAGGATCACTGCCCTCAGCATGCATTGGTGTGCTGTGTGAGGCACCCACATGCCAGACAAATCCTTCAAGAAGCTAAACGACACAGCCCTGATCGCTACAAGAACACTCAACTCCGGTTTGTTGCAGACCTTTCAGGGCCTACAAATGCCAAGAGGATGTAAATTCTAACCCTTCGACCTCAACTCAAGAAGAAAGACATTAAATCCGGCCTATTAGAACAAGCTACTATGATCATCACTTTCCAAGGCAGAACATCCAAATAGCACGACCCAGGAGAATTGGATGAATCTTAGATATTCACGACAATGCTGACATGGACACTGCCCAGGCCAAGCACACGCTCGCTACTCTTTCCACAAGCCACTGAGAAGTGGCCCAGGTTGACATATCTACACAGGAGGAACTGAATCGCTGTGACTCAGTCACACAGAAATGGTCTCAAATGTCTAGACAGCGGTCTGGAAAGACTCTCCACACTAAAGACAAATCAAGATTACCCCTCAAATACTGAAGACAGCTTATGCTCATGACTGAACAGATATATCTGCTCAGTAGCGTATAATTCTGTGGTTGTATGCTATAGTGTACTATGTCCTTCCCTTTAATGTTGGGGACCTGGGGGAGTATGGGGCGGGAGGTCCATCTGCTCTTGCACACTTACCTCTGGTTCCACAGACCCCACCATCTCGTGACCCATCAACAGGGGTGACCTCCAGTGGATACTACCCTGAGCAAGTCCGCTCTACAGTTCTTGCTGCTTCCACCCCTCCTGGACATGCTACTCAACCTACTATCCAGAGAACCACATTTGTGCTGTATATGTGGGTAGCTCTGCTCCCCAAGGCTTCAGTGCCCCTCCAATCCCACAGCACAGGCTGAGACCCAGGGACTATCAGGACCTCGTTCACGGTTCCGAAACCCATTGCCTTCACCATAGTGCATTACCCTGCATCTATTGGGTGGTTCTGGCACTTGCCTATCTGTCCTGCCCCTCCTCCAGTACTTGCCCATCCCCTCTCTCACGACATCTCTTCCCAGCCCTCCCTCACTCATCTGACCACTTTCGGCCAGCCTGTTCCTGGCATCCCGGGATCCTAGGGTTCCTCCCAAAGATTTGCTATCCAGCACTGTGGTGTTGACCCCGTATGATGACACAACCTCCGTCACACACATCCCTGAAGGCCCTATCCCTCAACGCTCATGGCCTGACACTTCATCAAATGAAAGAAAATACTCCCCATCCTGGGCCGCAACAGACCAGACATCACCCTACTCCAGAAAATCCATCTTTAACCGGTAGAAAGTGACAAGCTAAGGAGGGATTGGCTGGGCGAGTCACACAAGCTAGCATTCCTCTTATACCAGGGGACCGGCTAAGAATGGATAATGAGCGCAGGAAGCTCGAGGTCGCCATTCTTATTCACGGTTACGCCAAACACGACGGGCCCGGTTTGTGTTCACAAAACTCTTGATATAGGGGACAAATGCTGATGTAAATCTGCGTATTCCACCCTAACGGCTAAGACCGGTTTCTTTTCCAGGCTCAGAAGGCTGTTTATATCTTTTGGCACCTCCAGGGTCATTGTCGGTGGGGATTGGAATGCAACGATAGACTCCATACTGGACTAATCGGACTGGCTGGATGCCCACCAACACGGCGACAGACATGTCCTGCGTGATCGGATGCAAGACCATGCCCTATCTGACCTCTGTAAACTATTGCACCCATGAGACAGGGATTACACTTACCTGGTGCCCCCACAATATCTGGGCTCACAATGACTACTTCCTCGGTACCTCCCCCGAGTCTCAGCACCTGCAGGACGCAATCATTAGCCCCTGCGAGATCTCAGATTACAATCCCATTGACTTAAGCTTAGATTTGGGGTTGCAACAGCCCCAAGAGGCCCCTAACACCTAAATACTTCTCACTACAAGGACCCAGAGGTGAAACGCCATGTCACTCCTATGAGGAGAGGTATTTGGAGGACAATAATGATTCAGAAGCTTCAGCGGTCTGTAAAGCAGTCACATGCAGCCTGTTGCTGAGGAACTCAGCATGGTCTTAACAGCAGCTCACTGAACCCAAACATTAACTGGATTTAAAAATTAGGTCGCTGACTTCCGCCTACTCCTCCTCTCCAAACCCGACACTCCTTGGGGAGCTCCTAACAGCGAATACCAACGGAATACCCTTTGACCGTCGGAGGCGGAGAAATGCCTATTCCGCCTACAACAGAGGCATATTGAACGAGGAAAGGCGGCCAGGCTACTAGCCTACCAACTTTTCTAGAGCAATTCCTTTCATCCTTGCACCGGACGGTAGCCTCCTGACACACTCAACAGCCAAAGTGGCGGAATTTCAAAAATATTATGAGATGCTACACCACAGATACACGTCCAACCTCAATTGCAGCAAATTCCTTCCTCCAGCACCTCAAATTGCCAAAACTGACACCGACCCAATCAGCAGAATTGGAGGAAGCAATTAAAGATGATGAGTTTGCCCCGCGATTGATGCTATGCCCACTGGGAAGCCCCCCCCCACCCCAGAGAGGACGGCTTTCTGGTAGAATTTTATGAAGCCAAGAAACCTCAGGTCATTCCTATCCTCGTACTGGTCTATAGGAAAGCCTTGGATAATGAACACCTATCTCCTGATACCATTATAACCAGAAATTCAGTGATCCTGAATCCTGGGAAAGACCCTTTGGAATGCCCCAGTGAGAAGCTGATATCCCTGATCAACGCAGACGTTAAGATACCGGCCAAAGTGTTAGAGATGAGATTAAACAAAATCATCACGGTCCTGGTGCACTTTTCTAAGGTGGGTTTTGTTCCTGGCCGCTCCTCCGCAAACCATATACTCTGGAGAGTAAGAGACGATCCATACAAAAAGTCCTCCTCTCCCTGAACACCGAAAATGCTTTTGACCTCACTGATTGGGGTTATCTATTCCGGACCATGGAGTGGATGTGTAAAGGTCATAACTTTATCACCCTGATGTGCCACAGTCCCTCAACAATGGTCGCTTGTGGAGGGTTTCCCTCCTGTACATTACAGCACCCAGCAGGGATGCCCTCTTTCCATGTCACTGTTCCCACCGGCGCTGGAGCCTCTTTCATTGGCCGTTTCCTCCAAATATGGCATTAAGGGTATAAATACGTCAGCAGTGGGAGTTTAAAGTCTTTGATTATGCAGATGAAAGTCTCTTGACACGGTCAAACCCCTCGGGACTCATTTTCTCACTTCTCAGCATATAAAATAAAGTAGTCCTAATGCAATGCCCTGCCCCCGACAACTGCCATCACGAGAGCCTGTCTGGACGTCCTGACATTTAAGGGGTTGCAGAAAAAGCTGAAATATTTCAGGTGTATATCAACAGAGGTCTATGAGATATGGATCGGATAATCAATCTTCAACCGATCGTAGATCTTATGGAGCATGACTTCCGTAAATGGTCTGCTCTGAACCTCTCTCTTAATGCACGTGATCCCCAAGTTTAACTATGTGTTTGGCATTTTGCCTCTCTTCATTCCACTAGCTCACCTGCGGTGCATTAAACGATCTGTTTCAAAATTCTTCTGGGGTTCTGGCAAAACAAGAGCTGAGAGGAGCTAAGCTCCACTCATCTGTGGAGAAGGGTGACCTTTGTCTCCGTCATCTGGAAGGATACTGGTTGGCACAACAACTGGCCCCATCGGTTTACCTGTTGCCTACAGCCTGGGCTACACCCACTTGGGTGTTATTGCAACAGCATATATTACAGACAATGGGCAATCTCGCAGTATGAAATGCGTTACTTACCTGTAACTGCAGTTATCCTGTATTGGTATCTTTCATAGATTCACATGCCTAAATTATTCCCCGTCGTCAGGATGGGAGTCCCCGGTACATAAATAAAGTACTGTCCCATTAGACATACAGAGTAATAGGCCAAAGGCCCCACATTAGTAACATGTCTATGTCCTTTTGTAAAAAGGACCACACTCTAGAGAAGAGCCAATCAGCTATCTTCCTTCCTCTAGAACCCTCCTGGAAGGAGATCCAATAACTCAGATTTTCGTAAGCACCGCGCTAAGTAGGCGTATACTGAGAGAATTAGATGAGCCCTTCCAGGGGAGGTGGGAGGGTTGCATGTAAATCTATGAAAGATACCAATACTGGATAACTGCAGTTACAGGTAAGTAACGCATTTATTATCCAGTATTAGGGTATCTTTCATAGATTCACATGCCTGAATCAGAGTAGTAAGCAATGATAAGCACATTTCGGATGGTACAGCATATACAAATTCAACAGATAACATATCAAAGTGACACATAGAAAGTAATCAAAGATACCATCAAGAAATACAATAGAGAAATGTGCGTATACAAGAAAGGATGGTGGGATGAAAAGAAGGCTCACCTCTATCAAAATAGAGGACGAAGTACTGCTTGCCCCACTGCAGCATCCTTCATGAGTTCTGTATCCATACAGTAATGCTTGGTGAATGTATGCGGCGTCTTCCAAGTTGCCGCTCTGAAAATGGCAATGATAGGCACACCTGCGAAGAGCGCCATGGATGTAGACATAGCTCTAGTGGAATGGGCCCGGACTTTAGAATGAAGGGGTTGCCCCGCTTGCTGGTGACAGAATGTAATAGCTGCAGAGATCCAGCAAGAGACACTTTGTTTAGTGAGTTGAAGACCTTTTCTAGGTCGACTGTAAGCCACAAAGAGTTGGTTTGATTTGCGGAAGGTCACAAAGAGTTGGTTTGATTTGCGGAAGGTCTTTGTCTTCTCAATATAAAACTTTAAGCAGCGTTTAAGATCCAGAGAATGCAGAGTTCTCTCTGCCATAGTGGGAGGATTTGGAAAGAAAGAACGTAAGACTACAGGCTTGTTGAGATGGAAGTCTGACGGGACCTTCGGCACAAACTTTGGATTTGTTCGTAATATCACTCTGTCTTGAATTGAAGGAAAGGGTCTTGAATTGAGAAAGCCTGGAGCTCCTTACATGCCTCATTGAGGTAAGGGCAAGGAGGAGTGCCGATTTCCAAGAGAGATACTTAAGATCAGCTCTGTGTATCGGCTCAAAGGGATGTTTCATGAGCTGAGCAATAACTGTGTTGAGTTGTCAAGCGGAAGGTAAAGTCTTCAAAGGGGGAAAAGTCCTGAACAGGTCTTTAAGAAACTGCTTGATCAACCTGTTAGACCAGAGAGAAGGGCCAGCAGTAGATCTTCTGTAATGGGATATTGCCGCTAAGTGAACCCTGATGGAAGCGTTCGCCAAATGGAGAAGGTAAGGCAATATTTGTACTGGAGAAGAAGAAAAAGGGTGTATTTTCTGTGTATTTTCTGTGACTTGCACCAAATGCAGAACCTTTTCCACTTTAAAGAGTATGGGGCTTGTTAGTACTGTCCGGTCGAGCCCGAGCCAGAACAGCTCTACAATCCGGCGGAATGTCTAGATTCTGAAATTCCTTGATCTCAGGAGCAAGGCGGATAACCTAAGAGATGCTGGATCCGGATGCTGGACTTGTTGGTGGTTCATTTTGCGGAGAGAAGGAAACGGATTGGTGGTTCCAGGGAGAGAAGGTGAAGCTCTGTGAACCAATGCTGTTGTGGCCAAGCTGGAGCTATCAGAATGAGTGTGCAAGGCTCCGCTTTCAATTTCCTGAGAACTCTGGAGATTCATTGGAAACGGTGGAAAAGCGTATGCAAAGACATTGCACCATGCGATCGAAAATTCATTCCCTAGAGATCCCTTCTGGGGATGCCAGCTTGCGAAGTGTTGGCATTTGGCTTTCTGCCTTGTAGCAAATAGATCTATGAGAGGAGTGCCCCCTTGTGAGAATATTTGGTTGAGAGTCCACTGATCCAATTCCTACTCGTGACACATTTCCCTTTGCCTGCTCAGAGAATCCGCCAGAACGTTGCCCGTTCCTGGGACGTACTCTGCTCGAAGAGAAATATTGTGAAGGATCAACCAGTTCCAGATTTTTTGCAACTCGTGAGAGAGAGTGTTAGAGAGCGAGTCACTCCCTGCTTCTTTAGTGCATCGTCGTGGTATTGTCCGTACGGACAAGCACTAGAGAATTCCTGATTCTTGGTAGGAAAGCTTAAAGGGCAAGGAAGACCGCTTGCAGTTCAAGGAGATTTATATGAAATTTTTTATCGAAGGGGGACCACTTCCGCTTATCTGCAGTTCTTGGAGGAAAGCTCCCCAACCTTCCAGTGACGCATCTGTTGTGATGATATGCGGCGAAGCGGGAAGAAAGAAAGGCAAGCCTTGAGAAAGGTTCTGAGGGCAAATCTACCACCTCAGAGCCTTGACCATTTATGGGGTCATTCGTATAACATCGTCGAATGAACCTGTGCATTGGACCCATTGAGCTGAGAGCGCCTCTTGAAGAGGGCGCATTCGGAGACGACAGTGTGGAAACAGAAGAATGCATGATGACATCATCCCGAGCAGGGACTTGAAAAGGCGAACTGTTAAAGACCTCTTGGAACTTATGAGAATAGCCAATGAAAGAAGTCTGTCCTTTCTTTATTGTGATGGAAATGCCTTCCTCTGGGTCGTGTCGAGGCTAGCGCCTAGGAAATTTATACGCTGGGAAGGCAGGAGGACCGACTTGTCCCGATTGAGTGCGAGTCCCAAGCGATCGAATAGCTATAGACAAGCGTTGGAAGACCTGGGCGCGCCTTCTAGCGATAGTGCCTTGATTAGCCAGTTGTCCAGATATGGAAAAGCTTCATGGTGTTGTTGCCTGAGATATGCAGCCACTGGAGATAAGCATTTTGTAAAAATGTGTGGTGCAGATTTGAGCTCGAACGGTAGGACGCGGAACTGGGAGCTCGAACGGTAGGACACGGAACTGGAAGTGTCTGCGCGCTACTGCAAACCTCAGGAACTTCTTGTTTTTCCGGTGAATAGGGATGTGAAAATAAGTATCCTGAAGATCCAGAGACACCATGTAATCCTCTGCATTGAGAAGTTGTAGAACTTCCTGAATTGTCACCATACGAAACAACTGCTTTTTCAAGAATTTGTTGAGGGATCTTAGGTCTAAAATTGGTGTCCATTTTTTCTCCTTTTCTGTATCAGGAAAAAACAGGAGTAAAATCCTTTACCCCGTTGAGAAAGAGGAACTTTTTCTATAGCTACCTTCTGGAGCATAAGTGAAATCTCCTGGAGTAGAATACGTAGATTTTTGTGAAGCATAGGTCGGGGAGGTATTCGGGGAGGAATTTGAGTTAACTCCAGTGAATGACCGAATTGAACCAATTGCACAACCCAACGGTCCGTTGTAATTTGTTTCTAATTTTTCAGGAAATGGGAAATTCTTCCTCCAACTTCTGAGGGCGGAGATGAATGGAGACTGGCTGAAGTGAAGGGTCATTGTCGCCGAGCAGCGCCTTTCTGTTGACCCTTGCCACAGAGGATTTAGTATAGGACGATTGCTGCTGCTGACGCGGTTGGTACTGTGGCCGATCTTGTTGACCAGAAGAGTAGGACGACCGATTCTGGTAATCACCTCTAGAAGAGAGCTGCCTTCTTCCCCTTGAGCCACGAAAGGATGGATTTTTGAATTGTAAGGTACCCAAAGCCCTGGCTGTGTTGGTATCCTTTTTTATACCTTGGAGAGCTTCATCAAAATGAAGCCCAAAAATAAGCTGGCCATCATAGCTGGCCATCATAGGGCATATCCCAAATTTTTGTTTGTATTTCAGGTCGAAATGAAGTTGCTTTCAACCACCCCTGGCGTAGTAACACTGCTGAGCCAGCCAGTTGGCGAAACCCCGTAGATGCGATATCCAAAGCACAATCTATTATTTCCGATGCCGAGCTTTCACCTTCAAGCAAGCTCTTTTTTGCTTCTTCTTTTGATTCCTCTGGTAAGGCCCCCAGATACAGAGCTATGTCTGCCCATAACGTCCTAAAAGTGCCAAGGCATTGGACGCCCGTACTGTCAACACGGACACCGAAGAAAAATGCTTTCCGATGTTATCAAGCTTTCGGCCTTCCTTATTCTGAGGAGCGGTTAGCGGAGCAGACGGATTTTTTGATTTTCTTTGAGCGGCATGCGTTATGACAGATTCTGCTTTGGGATGTCCTATCAAGCAAGCTGGAGCAGTATCTGGCGCTCTGTATTTTGTTATCCTGACGAGGCAATACTGGTGGCACAGAGGAAGGGTTATGCATAATCTTCACACCCTGATCCCATATGTATTCTATCATGGGTATAGATCTGACCGATTTCTTGAAAGGCTCCTTAAAATCATATAAGAAGCAATCTTGTTGGTGTGAAGTCATGGGTATTTGAAAACGTTGCGCCTCTCTCTCAACTATGTTCTGAAATCCCCCATTGTCCTCAGGTGGCGAGTCAGCCTGCGCAAGCACTGGAGAAGCAGGACAAGGACAGTGTCGTCCCATTCATCATGGGTAGACTGGGAATCATGAAGTTTACCCCTCTACATGCGGATCTTCCTCCTCATCATCAGTAGAGGGAGGAGGCAGTGAAACAACAGGCTCTGTCTGTAGATTCAATGGTGGAGGTCTTGGTGGTGGAGACACCATTGGGGGTTGAGACTTAGGAGATGTAGGAAACCTCTGTTTATAGTGTGTAATGAGGAACTGTAGGTCTGAAACCGAGGATGCTGGTAGGCAAACTATAGGAGGAGGAGGCGGCTGGTATTCTTCCCGATAAGCTGTCTGATCCCCCTGATCTTGATCCTCCTCATCTGAACTATCTTGGTACTTTACATTAAGTTCAGAGGGGCTTGTCGCGGTTTGAAACATACTGCCCTCGTCAGAATCCTCCTCTTCCAGAAGGCATGCTGGAGGCAGTTTTTGGAACCTACTTGGAGAAGTCAGGGCCGGCGTCAATGTACGCTTCGTGATTTTTAGATGTACGTATGTTCTTTTTAAGTTGGAATCCGTCGTCGACGACGGTGTTCGTCGACTGTGAGACGTCAACAGGTTTCATTGCCGATGAGGTTGTCGTCGCCAGAGCCGTCGTCGACACCGCTGTCGTCGACGATGGAGATTTCGTTGACGGTGTTTTCGTCGTTGACGGAGCCTTCGTCGACGCTGGAGTAGAAACAGTCTTCATCGTCAAGCCCGTCGACGAACCAATCGTCGGTGATTGTAGCGTCGACGGTTGCTTCGACGTCGACGATGTCTTCTTTATCTTTATTGTCGACAACACAGACCTAACGGCCGTCGACGATGGAGTAGTGTTTTTTGATGTGGATAATGAAGAAGCCGCAACAGACGTGGAGACAGACGTCGTCGACGAAGTCACACATAAGGCCGTAGACACAGATCTCCTCGTCGCTGAAGTCACCGTCGACTATGTCGTCATCGACGGAGTGGAAGAAGGCTTCTTAAAGGTGTGAACAACTTCCTGAGAGGACACCTTCGATGGTAGAGCCTTAGAATGTACCTCTGAAGACTTTTTATGTGTCTTCTTCTGAGGAGGCTGCAACAACGGGCCTGGAGAAGCTACCCTTGGTCTTTTCTGAGAGAATTTGGACGATATGGAAGAACCCTCACTCTCCTCAGTGGAAGTCAGTTGGTCTTTATCTTTAAGCCTCTGCAGCCAAATTAAGAGGTTTCCCTCCCGATCTTTCAGGGTCTTATTTGAAAAGGTACGGCATACCTTGCAGTCCTTAGAAGAGTGGTCCGGGTAAAGGCAGTAGAGACAATCTTTATGCTGATCATCCACATGAAGTCTCTTTTTACCACAGGAACCACAGGGCCTAAAAAGGCCTTTCTTCGGTGCCTCAGCCACGAAGAACCAAAGAACTTCAGCCAGAAGATGTAAACATGAAACAAGAAAACACTGGAAATCCAGAAGAGAAGTAAACTGAGCAGAGCTCAGAGGTGTCTCCCTTAGCACAACATGCGGTAGAAAATCTGAAGGACTGGTGCTCCTTCTAGGAGGGTTCTAGAGGGAGGTGATAGCTGATTGGCTCTTCTCTAGAGTTTGGTCCTTTTTACAAAAGGACATGGATATGTTACTAATGTGGGGCCTTTGGCCTATTACTCTATATGTCTAATGGAACATTAATTTATTTATGTACCGGGGACTCCCATCCCGACGACGGGGAATGATTCAGGCATGTGAATCTATGAAAGATATCCTAATACTGCCCCTCGTTAACCCCACTACCAACCCTGTTATCCAAGCCTTACAATATGCAAAGAAAGAGCCCACAGAATTATGCAAGTCTCAAGCCGTATTCATTCGAAAGGGTCAAAATGGCGCAATGCAGCCATCACAGTGGGAGGGGAGACAATTCACTGGTCGTTGTGGGTCATACACTGCATTTGACACATTGACAGT
This sequence comes from Lissotriton vulgaris, assembly GCF_964263255.1. Taxonomy (NCBI): domain Eukaryota; kingdom Metazoa; phylum Chordata; class Amphibia; order Caudata; family Salamandridae; genus Lissotriton; species Lissotriton vulgaris. Next base: position 43,532,486 of record NC_141686.1, on the reverse strand, counting down.
TTGATCTCTATTTCTCTATCAAGATATGTCAGGAAATGCAGCAGGAGTTTGACATCCCCATTCCCAAATGTGGAGGTACAGTCAACTGTCATGCACTGTTATGCGTCCTGGCAAAAACGCACATTGATCTGCCCAGTTCTCCCATTGCTAAATATATCCACACCTGGAAAAAAAGTTGCCCTAGTGCTTTTTGAACTCAGCTCTAGGACCTACTGAAGAAGGACTTCCAAATGACTAGATCGCTCACCACCTACTTAGTCTTCCGACACAACAATGCTGACGTCCACCACTTGACACAGCATGGCATGAGATAGATTTCCACAGCTCTAGTTGTGACTAAACTGGTATATTACACTACTGGATAAAGGCACAAGTCCCCTACCTCCAGTCCTGGCTTGACAGTATGTATGACATGGTGTGGTTTTAGAGTATCATCTGTGCACTGAGCGATATATTACAAATGTTTGAGTAAGTCTGGAGTATGTTCCTCAAGAGGTTATCCTGCCCATGCGACTGGCCAGTTTGAGGGATCCTCTGCACCCACTGATTTATTCCAGTCTCCCCGCGCATCACCATGCATGCATCTACCATCCCCCTCGTAAACCTCTAGCCACTGATCTGTTCTTCTATCCAATCTTGCAGGACTAGGACCTCTCATTCCGCACCCCACGGTGGGGATTGAGCTCGTAGGTGGCCCGCGGTGGGCTGGGACTGGCCGACACGCTTGTTCACGTTTTAATCTACCATGGACCCACTCAGGCTCACAAGCGATGTAACCCTCGCTTCCTGTTGAGGAGTGATTGCTTCCACCCACCCATTATGGCCCTCCCCAGAGTTCCCCCATCCCTACCCGTTTGAAGTTTTCTCCTCCATTGTCTACCTTTATTCTTAACTGTTTTCCCTTCGCTGTTGGTTGCTCTGGTTAGTCCCTTCCGAGGGGTCTGGTGTGTTGACTCTATTATAGACGGTACGATGTTCTGGTTGATTATTTTGTTTTTCACTGTGACCCTGGGCGGTATTCTGGACTACTTCTTTGTACAGATCATAACAAATTTAACAAAGAATTGCTATTAAAAAAAGAAAGGTAGATATGCACACAGAGAAAGAAAAGAAACACAAAATAACAAAAGCAACCCACAGTTTAGAGTAACACTGTTTTAGGCCAAATGATTATTCAGAAGTTGAGCGGGAAAAAAATATATATATATGTGTGTGTTTCATAACGATGCTTTAGCCATTTTAGATGTCACTTACCAAATGCTGTGTCATGTCTACTGCAATAGAAGCCACTTCCTGACTGTACTCGCAGATCATCTTCTGAATTACATTCGTCAGGTCATCATTCTCGGTCTCTCTGACAATGTGCAACAGCTCCTGCATCACTGGTCTGACATAGGGCTTCACATACTCTTTGGCTAATTAATAAGATGATAAAAGCCATAAGGAACAGCAAACTTTCTTGCGAAATATGCAATAGCACTATGCAGCATAGCAGCTTAGACACACATACTGAATCAAATGTGTGTTCAGACGAGTATTTGCTGATAGTTTCACAGGCCTAATACTGCATCATTGTAATATGAAAACAAAAGTGAATACGCAAGGCCTACATACACAGGCAATGAAAATGCAAATACAAACCAGATCTATTTGATTTGGTTTTACATGGATGACAGACAAGTAACTCATACAATGTCATCTCATGTTACATTAACAAATGTACTCATGCCATCTAGCTCAACCTGTGACAGAGTGAAGTTATCAGGGTTCCTCAGTGGGCTGGTGTCTTGAGAACTGCAAAGTAAGTTTCCAGATAGGGAAGTTCATCTCACAGATGCCTCAAGTTCAAAATGTAAAACCAAATATAGATAATGTTGAATCTCACTTAGCAAGCTTTGGCTTGATAATTGCTCTCTCCAAGGAACAAGTGCATGTGATTGTCGCAGTATCAATTCTGGAAGAATGAGTTAATAAGAACAGCTACGTATGTGTCTTTTTGAATTCCTGAGGAAACCATGTCAAAGCATGAGTGTAACCCAAAACATCTGAAGACATGGTTCAGTGTTCTGTGCAACCTATCACTTGATTTTTTATGCATATTGCATTACAAAACATTGTTTACAGATGTGTTAGACCAGTAACATTGGTTAACACATTATGGAACTAAACTAAATCAGTTTACAGGAGGGTGTGAGAATTCTAAGACAGCACCACGCTTTTCTTTCTACACATTTAACGACATTTCCCATGAACACCAGGGAAAGAAGAAAACTACACTCTATAGCCAATCATAGTACAGTTCTCCACTGAAAATGCTCTTCCCTTCCTGATCCTCTTCTTTCTTTGTTGCTTCAGCAGCAGATACGTACACTGTGGAGCCTTTTAAAATGTTGTTTTCTTCTGAATATAGGCGTTTTCAGTGAGATACAGTTATTGCTCTAATATTGGCACACTAACTAGCTTTTCCTTAGGGGACTGCACGATTCGCCAGTGAGATCCCTGTGCAGTCCAATTGTCTTCGAGGGGGCTGTGATGCCTTGTGGTGTGGTACACCGCCCGCTAGAGGGCACACACAAGCACTCATGAAACTAGTGGTCTGTCTCTTGGTAATGGGGTTATGTGGATTGGCGTGGAGCACGGCATGCTTATTAATGCATATTGTAGAGGGAGCATGGCGTGGAGCCCGGGTGTGATGACTGCTTCTATTTAAGCCCTTCGGAGCCCGCAGCAGTATTTCAATCCCAGAGGCAATCTCAAGCGAACTGCTGCAACATTTCAGGTTGGAGCATACACACTATGCCGGAGGAGAGGCAGTGCTGCTTTCGAAAGAACCCTCATGACGCCCTAACTCATGTTCTGGGCACACGCAGTGCTCAGGAGCTGCCTCCACATTTCTTCATTTCTTCATCATAGCGAGGCCACTGCCCTGTGCCTGAACGCCGTGAGAGGAGCAGATACCTGTAAACTCATAGGGAATTATTCTTTTGCCTACAGCAGGTTTTCGCCTCCATCTGCAGGCGTCTCTGACTGGAACATCACCACGCTGCATATTCTGGCTATAGCCGCTGGGAGCTGCGTCACTCCCAACCATACTCGTTTGCTTGGATGTGAAATCTTGCGCATGTCCCCAGATTCAGTAAAGCCCCTTCTCTTGTTTAGTGGGGAAGCAGTACTATTTGGGCACTTGTAATTGTTATGTGTAGACAAGAATTGTTGAACTTTTCTTCTCAGTGAGTGTACAGCTACATGGGGCTCCTCACCTTTCTTGAGAATGTTTGGGTGCTTCCAACTTCCGGTTTGTTTAGATGATCAGATCTAGGACTATCATTTGGCCTCAATAACGTCTACGTGGTTACTTATGTTTCACCCCAATGTTTAGCACGGGCAGCTAGCAACTGTTATCACATTATCTCAGGACTTCGCCCTCTGCTCAGCACCAGCTCTACTGTATTCGATTTGGCACTTCAATGTTATTTTCACAACTACAACATGACCCCTTTCTAACCTATATCTTTTTGCTAGCCAAGATATCCCGTGGTCCAATGACATTGCTCTGCCTCACGGCCTGTTTATCTCGGCACCCTAAGGTCTCAGAGGCGGTGTGCTTTACCCACTGCACCAGCTCTCGTTTTTATTTTTTTATTTTATATCAAGCACTACTAAATGCCGCTGAAAGACTGATTACAGGAAGAAGACGTTTTGGCCATATCACACCTTCGCTCAAGTCTCTCCACTGGCTACCATTTGAAGCCAGATGCACACGAAGACAGGGTGCCTGACACACAAAGGGATACACTATGACCAACCAACAGATCTTAGTAAAAAAAACTCAATACCTCCGAAGACAGCCACTCCCTACAGAGTGCCGACATCCTCTTGCAGGAACCCCTAAGCGTAACACAAAAGATGACCTAAACTCAAACCTTCTCCGGGTCTGCCGTAAGAATCTGGACTCTCTCCCATCAGAAATTCGAACAAAACCTTAAACCAGAGAGGTGAAAAGCATTTTACGAAATAGATTCCTTGCATAACAATGGTCGGGGGACATGCCAGAATCCCTTGACACACTCTCTATGAGCTACGATTACCATTGCTACTATAGGCTTGTTGCACCCTAGAAGTGCAATCATGGACAACCTACTTTTTAGGAGTGAAGTTCGCTCCCAAGCCATGCTATAATATAGGTCAGGGAATATGTTAGGGCTTTCTCTGAACAGACACTTTGCTTTTGCTGTTTCTTGATAATGTGTATTTATGAAACAGGTTATGGCTTTTGTCTGCACAGCGATTGATACCATGGGCCATGTCCGTGCTTTATAAAACTCTCAAAATAAAGTACAATTCAGTTTTCCATGACAAGTGTTGAGGTATGTACCAGGATAGGCTAGAAACTTTGTCAGTGGTAGACAGGATCTAGCCTCATTCAGTGAGCCCAAGCAAAGAGTGCCCAGCAGGCATTCATTAGTCTTTAGCCGATAAACCTTTTATTAGACTGTTGTCTAAATACTGAAACATCGGGCAGCCTTCCTTCCAAATGTGCTGAAACTGTGAGGCCTCAAATATCATGGAGTCTCCTGGGTTTCACCTGAGCCAGAACCGGAAGGCTTTAAGCTTGCCGCGCTGCCAAGCCTCGGAAAATACCTAACAGGGGAAGAGTTTCCAATCAATAAGGATGTGGAAGTAGGAATTCCTCTTCATGAATTAGGGCGAGAACCTCTTGCAGTGTGACTGTTTGATGTGACCGTTCCGAAGGTCTGTGCCCTCAGGAACATAATCAGTTCCTGAAGACCAAAAATGAGTCTCTGAATGCCTTTTCTTAACCCTGGAAGAACATGAAGTAGAAGCTCTGATTGCGATAACTTTTGAGGCAAAGTAGTTCTTGTTGCAGCTGATCCAGGTGGTGAGGATGCTCCCAGGCTAGTGGGTGACAGGGTAGCTTTTTTATGAACTCTATCATATGCCGTAATGAACGATCTGGATTACCCTGAAGTCTGTATTGATATTCTCCCAATCCGAGGCAAAATCTGAACTCTTCTTCCCAGTGGATGAAAAGTGGTGGAGGTCGGCTGGGTGGGAAAGTCAAGTTCAGCTGTACACACCCTGAATGAATGTGAATGACATATCTCTTCACTTTTGAGAGGTTTTGTTGTAGCTTTGTCTATGTGTCCTTGAAAATATATTATTGATGGTACTGACAATATTGCATATAGTGGGATCCAAATTGTTATGACCCTCTAGTACAGGATAGAAATATTCTGCAACCTTAAAAGTCAGAGGGCATTCAAAACTGCATTACCCCTCTACAGAGAGTTGTATTGGTTTTTATGTCCTGAAAAACCTCATTCACATGTTCACCAAAAAGTGCCAACCATCAAAAGCATGTCTAGAACCTGTCTTTGCACTTTGGATTAAAAAGTACTAGTCAGCTATCCCTGTAATCAGAGCTGCCCTCCCAACTTGCTAATCAAAGCAGACATGGGACATATACATGGCAGCCTCAATGATGGTAGACGAGTCATTAGACCCTTGTCTCATGATGATTTTGACGTCTCTTGCTAGTCTTCTATAAGGAGTTCCATAATGGAGTGATATCACTCCAAAGCGGACTACCATAGTGGCTACAATGGCAAGAGCATTTGCTTCTTTAATAGAAGCTGCAGCCACCTGCCATCGATGATAAGAGGCTTGGAGGTAACTGTGGTTGGGATGTATGACCTCTGTTGAGCAGCCATTGCACTTAATGAATCTAGGCAAGGATGACCCATGACACAGGCTGGAGGACCCTCAATATTGTCTGTCCAAATATGGAAGCAGTTAGAACAATGGCCAGAGTTTTTTCTGAGGTTGGCTCCTTCATGCCAAATAAAGTATAAAATGGAACTGGCTTTGTTCTCTGTTGTTCTTTGAAGTCATAGAAGAAACGTAGTTACTTCTCGGATGTCACTGAAAGGCCAAACGTTCCTTCCAAAAGTACACAAAAGATGGCAATATCATTCAGAGGGGAATCCCTGTCAGACGGGATACCCTGCCCAATGTCAGATGTGACTGAATTCTTACAGTCTTCCGTAAAGCAACCATTGCCTTCATCATCTCCCCGTCCCATTATCATACTTAAAACTTCACCCTCACTTTCCTCTCTTCTCTTGGCACACACATCCTTTAAGGTAAGTGAAAGCCACATTTGCCTACGTGGAGGAGATATCAGTAGTAGAGAATAGCGTGCAGGAGACAGAGGAGCTGGAAGCTACTTAGGGGGTTAGGGTGGCTGAATGGGCAGTGCAGTTTTTGGCAAAAATGGAGCATAATTGATAGTAGTAGGGATCGTTGTCTAAACAATGCCTGGTATATTTATAAAGTCCCCCATTTTTATATAGAGCATCCTTGTGGTAATTGTGGCTCATATTCAAGGACATAACGGACTAGTAACTTATTTTTCTCTTTATAAGGCGATGTTTGCATTGTATATAAATCTTACCCAGGCACCGAAGACAAACATGGGAAACAAACTCAGTACATTGTTGCGAATAAAGCTCGACCATCAAAGATATCCACGGGAGGGAAGAAAAAGAGAAATCCAGCTTTATGAGGTAAGTGAAGTAGACAGAGCAGAGGTGAGTCCGGGACTCCATCATTGGCGATGTGTGGGAGAAAATCTGAGCTATGGTGGCCTCTAGAGGGAGAGTGGGCGCTCAATGCATTTATACCACTGGTCAAAATATTTATGCTTTTAAATGCAGTTAATGTACTACTAAACAAACACTGTTTTGAGATGTTTACCGCTGTTTTAAACACCAGGGGACTCCCAGACTCACAGCGGTGAATAATTCAACATTTTCAATCCATGAAAGAGCAATTCTGGAGAACTGGTTACATCATTTTAATGATACTGAAAATGAATTGTGATCAACGTGTTCTAAATAACATTACAAAGATTCAATCGAGGAAAATGACACATTAAACAAACATGGAACTCCACCTACCTTGATCCTGGTGACTTATTAGGGTCTGCAGCGCTATGGCAGCCTCAACTTTGACAGGCATCTCTTTATCCTCAATCAAGCTCTTTTTTGCAAGCTCTACAGCAGTTCTCAGATTAATTTCATTGTGGAACTTCAGAGTGCTGAATGAATGTAAAACCCAGCAAGACTGAAGGGGAATAGGAATTTGAGAGTTCTGCTTACCACAACAATCAATCAGTTTATCTTTTAGCATATACATTATTAAAGTTTAGATTTTCAGATATTACATATGCGCATTTCTTTAGAATAGAAACTATAGCAGCAGGACTTTTGTTCCATAATACGGTCACTTCATCAACAAACTACTATTTAGTAGCAGAGGAGTAATAATACAATATAGCACAAAATGAAACTCAAAAGTTGAGCCACATATTTAAAAAAATAAAAATAGAAAAGTACACAATCTAACCAGTGTTGTCTACAGCTGAAATGCAAAAACGCAAAGAATACCCTGCCTCAGGGATACAATTTCGGACATACCTGCAAGATTGCTGTGTGGGCAGGCAGACCTTAACGGATCAGCGAGGCAAAGGATTAAGGACCGAGGACCGGTTGAGCGAGGTCCCGGCTCGCACTACATTTCCCAGGCGCCCCAACGTCACGCACATCTCGCCATCACCTGTAAGCGCTTAAAACACCACAACACCTGCCGCATCGCGGGGGTGTGCCCGGGCAAAGCCCGGGCCAAGGACGGGCCCGTCTGCGCCCGTCACAGGCCGGAGGAGCCCGGGCTGGCCCAGGACTCTTGGTTCCTCTATTCTCAGCGGATCGGCCCAAACCCCTGAAATCCTGGTAACTGTTATTATTGTGTACAAGCTTTGCTTTTTGTTCAAAGCCCTCAGTGATTCGGGACCTGTATTCCGATATACCTTTTGGGACTGTTAATTCACAAGAACAGTCCAATGTCAAAGATTCTAGTACATCACAAATTAAATATTTGACGGGGGCAGTAGGAGCACTAGAGAAAGAAATTTCCAATGTAGAGGAGAAACTTAATAAGGGGTCATCTGGTTTGACCGCCACCAATATAAACGATTCTCCTCGAATTGAACCAAACGATGACATTCGTATTACTACAGTAACTGTATCTCCCCCCGATTCTCGTAATGGGTGTGTGCAGAAGGGTAGCGATGAGATTTCTGTAATAGATCTAGAGGGGGCAGATTTACCCCCCCAAAAAAGTATGTGTGCCTAAGAAACCTGCCCTTACCATACTACCTCCCCAGATCCATGAAGCCCCATTAACACCAAAAGATCTAAAGACTAATAGTAGAATCCCGATAGGGAAAGAGGCAAAAAAGGCCGCAAAGAACAAAAGAAAAGTCTGCTCCAAACCCACTAGCAATCATTGTCTAAGCAAAGGCCAAAATAATTCAGAATATGGTGACATTATGAAATCAATTGCGATCTCACTATGTTTGTGAAAGAAGCCATAGCTACAATACGGAATAGATTGGGACAGATAGAGTCCAGTTTGTCAACTCTTACAGGAAGTTTGAAAGATGAAAGTAGCAAACAGGATGCTCCTGGTAGGGTTAGTAATATACAGCCTAGCCAGCCATCCATAGATTGCTTCCTTGTATCTGCCAACCACACAAACAGTGGGCATAGTACCTCCTTGTCCGCGGCAGATAGGATTAGAAAAATGGACAGTAGAAAATCTTACCATCAAGTTCAAGGTAATATATTGCCAAGTCTTCCCCCCCCCCCCCCCCCCCCGCGGCAGCCCCTTATACGTTGGTCTTGGCTAATGTCCCTATAGCGGAGGAGGGTGAAAGGGAAAATTGGGAAACGCTAAGAAACAAAGCCATACATTTCCTAGGACAGAAAACGGGTTTAACTCAAGAAACGTTTCATTCATTCAAAATGGTGAGACGAGTAAGGTGGCTTGGACCAAGCAGAAAGTCCTTTGATGGGGATTGCATAGTGTTATCACTTACTTCTCCACCCTTAGTTCAAGAAATCCTGAATCGGGCTGGTGCTAATAGAAGGTGGGCAGAGGGGATAAATGTGCTCTCACTTGGATTTTTCTACCAACCCAAGATGACCAATAAGTACAACATCTCCTCACAAAACAAAACCCTACTAATAACCCACAGAGATATAACCTGGAAGTTTCAAACAGGTTTGGCCCCCTATATTCGTTAGAGGAAGTGGATTGACATATACAAGCCAGGGCTCCCCGGAAATGTATAACCCCCACTTGCTACCCAGCCCCCCTAATTTCAGACAACATGGGACAAGAGGGAGAAAATATACCTGAGGAAAAAAATGTCATTGTTAAAGTTCCAAAAATTGCTGCACCTCATTTTTTACCTCTTGTGGATGTATGTTAACATGGGCATGGCTACGCCAGCACAGGCACAAAACGTACATCTGAATGAATTCCAGCAATTAGACTCTAGAATATCTGGTAGTTACGTAAGCAACATTTCGGTCCCTAGAGAACCAAGAAGGGAGGAATATGGGATGGGGAGTGTTGCAACTCGTGGAACCCAATCGTCGTTTGTACAGGGGCGGGCGAGGGTAGCCTTTTGGAATATATCTGGGCTCCAATCCAAGGTTAATAACCCCATCTGGGGAGATTGTATCAGAAACTTTGACATCTTATGCCTACAGGAGACTTGGACATTGGAGGAAATTCATCTTGATGGTTTTAAAACGTTCCATGTTCCAGCGGGTTACTCGAGCCATGGGAGGCATAAAGGGGGGATCTGTGTGTATGTTACCAATCTCTTAGGGGTTGTGGGGATAAAAATGGTGAAATCGTTGAGTTATTATCAAATTGTCGTCATCAAAGTGTCTTCAATGGTTGAGTTAATCATCATTATTATGTACAATAACATGGACAAGGGCTCAGTCTGCGACATGCTATATGCTACATGATCTTAATGAGGATCTCAAGAGTGTAAGCGATAACCCAGGGAAGGATTCCATCCTCATATGGGGTGGGGATTTCAATCATAACCTCTGGCAACAGTCCTTGTGCGGATGTGGCGATTGGGAGGTTGATGATATTGATCACCAGACCCACTTTACCCATTCCAACGGGGGAGACAGTTTTAACGAAGTTATGGCAACACACAACCTAGGTTTCGCAAACATGCGGTGTTCTCCTTCTGTCGATTTCTGCCCCACATTTGTAGGAAGAGGACACAGTACTCTGATTGATTTTATTGTTCTTTCCAACTGTTATGCAACGTGGGTAGCGGATTTCGTTACAGACATAGTTGGGATCAGTGATCATCTCCCGCTTAGTATCAACATCTTATTCCCCCATAAAAAGGCAAGTTCGCTGGTTGAGAGTTTAGTCTGGACCCAAGGGTGCGTGCTGGAAAGACAATATGAGTATTCCCTACGATGGGCCAAGTGCGACCCTGAGGTTACTAACACGAAAATACTGGCTGTCACAGAGGAGTCCAGGAGGATCTTAGATCGGGGAGGATCGGTGGCAGTCATCCTCCTCGACCTGAGCGCGGCATTTGACACTGTTAACCACAATATCCTCTTGCAGCGTCTCCTGGACACCAGAATATCTGACAGGGCCCTGGAATGGTTCAGGTCTTACCTGAATGATAGATCTTTCCAGGTGTACGAGGGCAATGTCACCTCCTCCAGTAAGCCTCTGGGATGTGGAGTCCCGCAGGGATCATCGTTGAGCCCGACGTTATTTAACGTCTACATAAGGCCACTAGCTGAGATCGTCCGTCCGTATGGTATCAAGATCATCACCTACGCGGACGATACTCAGCTTGTGGTCTCTCTGGCACAGGAAGGGGGATCTTCAGCGTGTGTGGATCTTGCTGGTTGCCTGGAGAGGGTTAAGAGCTGGATGACCAAGTCTTGTCTCAAACTCAACGGAGACAAGACTGAGCTTATGCTTCTAGGTCGTACTGCACCATCCTCTATTGACACTCTTTGGCCACCCAGCTTAGGTCCTGCTCCTGCTCCTAAAAATACCATTAAAAGCCTTGGTGTCTGGCTGGATAGGTCCCTGTCATTTGACCAGCAGGCAATAAAACTGTCTACCATCTGTTTCGGCATCCTTAGAGTCATCAGAAAGATCCTCCCTCTACTCCCCTTCGAAACAAGAAAGACTGTGGTCTTGGGCCTGATCCAATCACGGTTGGATTTCGGGAATGATTTATATCTGGGAGCTCCGGATTTTACTCTGCGCAAACTGCAGTTGATACAGAACTGCGCAGCACGGACTCTTTTACAAATCCCTCGCAGATCTTCAGTAAAGTCCGGCCTAAGAAGACTGCACTGGCTTCCAGTTAGGGAAAGAGTTAATTTCAAATCTCTCTGTATCGCACATCAGGCGTTCTGGTCTTCAGGCCCTGCAATCAATCTCCCCCTTATCACAACCTATCATCCTGCCAGACAGCTGCGCTCAACCTCTGCCAATCTGGCCATTGTGCCGAAAATAAAGAAATCAAGATCCGGAGGCCGCTCATTTTCCTATAATGTAGCCAAGCTGTGGAATGCCCTTCCCCAGCACTTAAGATCTAACCCTGACCTCGTTTCCTTCCGCAAACAGCTGAAAACGCTTCTGTTCATCAACTAGTAGTGAGTAGACACTCCTCCCTCCCTACCTAAGCTTCAGTTGGTATTCTTAGCGCTTGGACGCCTTAGGGCAGCTATTCGCGCTTTAGAAAACTCAATTCATTCATGATGCAGGCAATAACCTCAATCTTAAAGTGCCTGCAGGAAGACTCATCAAATACTGACATATTGGGTTCCTTTGCTGACATTACAAGGATAATCCCCAAAAATCTGAATCGCCCCAGTAGATATTTAAAACCCGATAAAAACGGTTGGTTTGATTCTAATTGCACTAAGGCCCACTCCCAACTAAAAATGGCCCTCCAAAGAACCATGAGAGATAGTGAATAAGTTAGGAGGTGTAGGAAGGAATACACTCTAGCAAGAAGTAAGCGAAAGAGGGAAATCAAAGATCAGGCCTGGACTAATTTATATGCAGCCTCGCAAAAGAGGTACTGCTCCCTTTTCAGGGGAGCCGTCAAGGCACCGTTTTTCAGATCGGGGGACGGAGCAAGAATCAAGGTGGCTATTTCTGAAGATTCATGGATAGATTTCTTCTCAGAAGTGTATAACCCTGGGGGGAAAGATAAAATAGTAGGTACGGGACCCGAAACCAAGGAGGGACTAGCAAAAGTTCTACAAATTAAAATTAACATCACTAATAAAGAAGTACTTGCAGCCATAAAAGAAAGTAAGGGAGGCAAAGCGCCGGGCCCTGATGACACCCCGATCGATCTATTTCAATACTCGGTCGAGCTTTGGTCCCCATTATTAACCCGAGTCCTCGAAGCAAGCTGCGAGAAGGGTTTTATCAAAACCTGGTCCGAGTCGATAATCATCCCCATATTCAAAAAAGGGGACCGGGATAATCCTTCATGTTACCGTCCGATATCCCTGCTTGATTCATTTATGAAAGTCACAGGCAGGGTCATTTTGAACCGCCTCCAACAATGGGCGGAAGATACTAATATCTTAAGTCCAGTACAATATGGGTTCAGGGAGGGCCGGGGCACTTTAAAGCAGGTGTTAATTTTTTCCTTTTTATATGGAAAATATATCCAGGCCAAGAGAGGTAAATTGTACGCAGTGTTTGTCGACTTAAGTGCGGCATTTGACTGCGTAATCCATAGCCGGTTATGGCAGATTTTATCAGATCTAAAGGTAGATGAGGTACTTATATTATTTTTAAGACAACTGTACGCGGGTGCTACAGCTAAGGTGAGATTCGGCTTAAAAGGAGAATGTACCAAGCCTTTTCATGTAAGGAAAGGAGTTAGACAAGGCTGCATCCTTGCCCCTTTTCTTTTCACTCTACACACTAACGATCTGGAAAAGGAATTGGTGGCCAGAGTACGAGACTCACCCCAGGTTCAACACAATCAGATTGTATTGCTCTTATTTGCCGATGATGCCGTCTTAATGGCGAGAACCCAACTTGGTCTTCAGACGGCACTTGATACTTATATCAATTCTATGGATAATAGGGGACTGGAACTTAACGTTAAAAAAACCTTCGTTATGACCTATGGGCGAGGTTAGAATAGATCCTGTCCCCTGTTTGCTGGGAGTGAGAAAAATTGCACCCACTAAAACATTTTCCTATCTAGGCATTGTTTTAGAAGAATTAGGATCATGGGGACCAGCTATAAAAAGTAGGACACTAATGTTTAAAAGAGCAACGGCAGCATTAATGATATTCGCCAAAAAAATGGGGAAAAGGCCCTCGGAAATCCTACAAAAAATTTACCAGGCTAAGTGTCTAAATATAGCTATTTATGGAGCAGGCGTATGAGGAGTCTATGACACATCACCTACTCAAAAGGTAGAAAATGCTTTCTTAAGATTTATTCTCGCCATTCCTCAAAGTACTTCTGTTTTTAACTGTCATTCCGAATTGGGGATCCGTTATATTAGTGATTTGATTAGCATGCAACCCTTACTGTTATGGCATAGAGCTTGGACCTCACCTGACCTAGTTTTAAACAGAGAAATAATCGAAGATTCTATGGGCATGGACCAGGCCACTAAGATCCCATGGTTGAACTATATTCGTAACCTTACCAAAAGACATGACGAGGCCCGAGTTTTACGTTAAACCAGACTCCCTACACAATATATTGAGGAAAGATTTAAAGTCACTCTGTTGGTACCATTTTGAAACGCTAAGATTAGGAGTGGAATTAAACAAAAAAACTGTAGTACAACATCAACTCATCCTGGTCTCAGCCTCAATTCAACCCTATTTGGTCTGGTGTCAGGAGGGGTATGATAGGTACATCCTGACAAGATTCAGATTTGATTACTTCTTTCGTTTAATTACTTTCCCTAAAATAAACGATTGGTCCAGAAAGCTCTGCAAATGTCCGTGTGATAACCTATCTGATCAAACCACATTGCACGTGATATTTTTCTGTAAATTTTATTCAACAGAAAGGGCTAGATGGATTAAACCATTCTTAAATCAGGGTCCATGGCGTCAATGTCACCCGGCTCTACTGTTTTTACAACTTTTAAATGATATGTACTGTGTTGGTATAATGACAGGATTTTTAAAAAGTATCTTGAGGAAAAGAAAAGGTTTCATTTGTTCTTAAAACTTTTATGGATGTATAATTGATCTCAACTGTAATTTCCTTGATTGTATGAATTATTGAATGAACTGTTGCTTTTATGATTTTATACATTTGTGAAATCGAATAAAGCTTTTCTACTACTACTACCCTGCCTCTGGAATAGTAAGGACTTCAAGATGTCAAACAAATGTTGTGTCAAAATAAAATCAAAACTAAACAATGCATTTCTAAAAAAGTTCTTTAGAGATGCACTCTCAGAAGGGTCTACAAGATTGTTTTGATTAAAGCACGGGATCAAGAGGTTAAGTGACACTTTTAGTGGAAATCATTGAGTAGATATTTCCTGATCATTAGAGCTCAAGCCTCAGACTGTCACCATACACTCTAGTAGGCCTCATTTATGCCACGTGTGACCTCTTAGTCAAAGCAGCAATGTCAATAGGACACCTTGAATAACTTTGTCCAGCATCAGTATTGATGCTTTTAAAACTTGTGACTACAAAGATCGGCAGCGTGCACTAAGAGGTTGCAGTTTACTTGGACTAGGTGCTTGGGTACTTCAGCAATTGAAAAGTTCTGCAGCATTGAAAATCAGTACCACCTCATAAGGTTAATTCGTCCTCAAGAGGTTTACTGAAAGCAACACATCATGCTGAAGGAAATTGCCTTAGTAAAAATTGAAATGTATAGGTTGAAAATCTGTACAATCTTAATGTAACTACTAAAACTCAAGACAGACTAAAGAAATTAAAAATGTAAACTGCATCCTCTACGGCCGTATATGCCTTGCAGAGTATATACATTTGTGCTACCACAATCTGTAATTATTGCAAATGGCCACATTATATTCCATTTCTATAAAAAGTCTGAAAAAATATTTTTTTTTTCTGAAGGAGACTGAGCAGAGCTCAGGGAGACTACCATCATCACAAAATGTGGTAGAAAATTCGAGGTATGGTAACCACAGAGGGTAGTGGTTATCAGGGTGCTGCATCCTGATTGGCTGAAGTTTAGTTTTTCTTCAATTATGCAAATAGGATAAGAAACAGTATATTTTTTTAACCCATATAGGCCAACTATAAATTGTGGGAATCCCACTTCCACGACAGCATGTGCATCTATTAAAGACCCAATACAGGAGAAATACTGCATATCCAACCCTTTATGAGTCACAGAAGATGGGAAGGTTGCCCGTGAACCAACCTAAAATGCTAAAATTGGAGAACCATTGTTACAAATACGGTTCAACTGTGTTCTAAATCCATATTTTCAAACCGGCATGATTGAACTAATGATTTAAATATGGTAGAAAATGACAACTGGGGAGTTTAATGGTATAAGACTTCTACAAAGACATCCAACACATAAGCATTTCCAGTTGAACAACAGTACATCTTAATAAAAGTTTGTCCCACTCAACACTTTTACACACTTTGTATGACAAATACAAACAGAAATGTGAATACTAATTTCTTAAGCGTTAGGTTGTGATGAAGCATCATCATCTTTTCTGGCACAAGAACTAGTCATTTAAAAAAATCTGTTGTGAGGCCCAGCAACAACTGAAGACTGAGTACTAGATTTTGCTGACACCTGTTAAGCTATCAGAATAGTGTACAATTCTGACTGTTTGTATCTGAGTACTAAGTGCACCATTTGTGAATCGAAATGCGAGATAGCAGAGAGTGGTTTACTGGACCAACTCATAAAACGTGACTTACACACAAGGTTTTGCTAATTCATACTTAAAAAAACAGATTCATACAATCAGTAGCCCGGTGATGCAGGGTCCCTAATAAAAACTGTAATACTGCATGGCGCAATGAACCTTTTACAGGTCCTGATGACATAGAACAGAAAAGGCAAAAGAGATAAGAAGACAGGCATGCTCCACTATAAGAATTCACCAAAGCTGCGGGTAAAAAAAGCAGCATGCCCACAGCTAGATTAAGTTAGAATATTAGGTATGTTTTCCTCTCTGTGTAGAATTTTGCAGCCGCTCTCTGGATCAATGATAATTAAACAAAAAGAATCCTACTCCGAGTGCACACCCCAGGGATGGGGGACACTCAGTGTTGTGAAAAATGCCCCTCACACACCAACAGGCCCCTTGGTGTCATGCTTCATCATCGGGGTCTTCGCATCCCACTAGAGGGATGCGGCGTGCTGCGACCAGCGACTACGCGGGAGCACTGTCAGAGTTGACTATGTGTGGTGTGTGTAAAGTGCAAGTGATGGGGTATTAGAGGATGTGAGTGAAGGGTGTGGTGAGAATTAAAAAGTACCTGGCTAGTGGGTTCTATGAAAAAACTTTATTCGAGACCCCTAGCTGGTGCTGCTAAAAGAAATGCAAAGTGAGGTTAGTTGTCTTTATTATGGACATTACCTCTGGTGTGCGTCGACATGTTTCGGAACTGGTGTTCCTTCTTCAGGACGGGGGCACAACTCTATAAAAACACCTGTGGTATTCAAAGCCTGGAAAGTATAGATAATCACCTTCTTCCGACACAATTATCTTTAACCCAACCAGATGTCTCCTCAGATCCCAACAAAGCTTCAGCAAACTATGAAAACTGGCTGCATAACGCATTCAACATGCTGGTGCCAAACAAAACCTTTTCTAAAAACCGGCGCTTCCTATCAGCCCCATGGTTCTCCGAATCACTCAGGGAACAAAAGAAATTGTGCAGAAACCGGGAAAGACAATGGCATAAATCATACACCAGTCAGGAGAAACTCCTCTTTAAAGACGCACTCGCCAAATATAAACTTTTGATTGCGCAGGAAAAAAGTAACTACTATGTTGCACAAATTGAATCTGTGAAAAATTCCAACAAGCAGCTCTTCCAAGTAGTCACCAAATTATCAGGTCATACATCCTCTACTGTCTCAGCCCCTTCACAGTCGCTGTGCGACTCCCTAGCGAACTACTTTTATGAAAAAGTAAACATCTACTCAAAATTCGCATCTCAGACCAACGTTGCCAACCTGTCTCTGATAAATGGCACCTCTGAACCTTCCTAGCTTTTAACTGTCTGCAACCTGAGCGCGACTCAGACTCTGCTGCTCTGTGGGGGCCGGGCCAGGCATTCCCGTCATAGTCAGAGTGGGGCTGCAGGGGCGCTGTGAGGTGAACAAAGCCTCATTAAAATGCCAATGGTCTTTTAATGACCTGTGAAGTGCTCGGCTGTGTGTGTGCGCCTGGAAGCTGTCACAGCCCAGGCGCACACAGGCAGGGTGAGGAGGGAGAGCGAGGGAGGGAGGGAGAGCAAGCGAGGGAGCGAGGGAGAGGGAGGGAGGGAGAGCAAGCGAGGGAGCGAGGGAGAGCAAGCGAGGGAGCGAGGGAGAGGGAGGGAGGGAGCGAGGGAGGGAAAGCAAGGGAGAGGGAAGGAGGGAGAGCAAGCGAGGGAGATTGAGGGAGGGAGAGGGAGGGAGGGAGAGCAAGTGAGGGATAGCCAGAGAGAGGGAGCGAGGGAAAGCGAGGGAGGGAAAGGGAGCGCGAGGGTGGAAGAGCGAGGGAGGGAGAGTGAGGGGGGAAGGGAGAGCGAGGGGGGGAAGGGAGAGCGAGGGAGGAAGGGAGAGCGAGGGAGGAAGGGAGAGCGAGGGAGGAAGGGAGAGCGAGGGAGGAAGGGAGAGCGAGGGAGGGAGAGCGAGGGAGCGAGGGAGAGCGAGAGAGAGGGAGCAAGGGAGAGCGAGCGCGGGAGAGGGAGAGCGAGGGAGGGAGAGCAAGGGAGGGAGGGAGAGCAAGTGAGGGATAGCCAGAGAGAGGGAGCGAGGGAAAGCGAGGGAGGGAAAGGGAGCGCGAGGGTGGGAGAGCGAGGGAGGGAAAGGGAGCGTGAGGGTGGGAGAGCGAGGGAGGGAAAGGGAGCGTGAGGGTGGGAGAGCGAGGGAGGGAGAGCGAGGGGGGAAGGGAGAGCGAGGGGGGATGGGAGAGCGAGGGGGGATGGGAGAGCGAGGGGGGAAGGGAGAGCGAGGGAGGAAGGGAGAGCGAGGGAGGAAGGGAGAGCGAGGGAGAGGGAGAGAGAGGGAGAGGGAGAGGGAGCAAGGGAGAGCAAGGGAGAGCGAGCACGGGAGAGGGAGAGCGAGGGAGAGGGAGGGAGAGCGAGGGAGGGAGAGCGAGGGAGGGAGAGCGATGGAGGGAGGAAGAGCAAGCGAGGGAGAGGGAGGGAGGGAGAGCGAGCGAGGGAGAGCGAGAGAGAGGGAGGGAGGGAGAGCGAGGGAGGGAGAGCGAGGGAGACAGAGGGAGACCTCAGAGAGAGGGAGAGCTCAGAGTGAGGGGGAGGGAACGAGAGAGAGGGAGACCACAGAGTGAGGGAGACTGAGGGAGGGAGACCTCAGAGTGAGGGAGAGAGAAGGAGAGAGAGGGAGACCTCAGAGTGAGGGGGAGGGAATGAGAGAGAGGGAGACCACAGAGTGAGGGAGACAGTGGGAGGGAGACCTCAGAGTGAGGGAGAGAGAGGGAGACCTCAGAGAGAGGGAGAGCTCATAGTGGGGGAGAGGGAAGGAGATAGAGGGAGACCTCAGAGTGAGGGAGAGGGAAGGAGAGAGAGGGAGGCAGAGGGAATGAGGGAGAGGGAATGAGAGAGAGGGAGACAGAGGGAAGGAGGGAGAGGGAAGGAGAGAGAGGGAAATAGAGTGAGGGAAAGGGAAATAGTGAGGGAGAGGGAAATAGAGTGAGGGAGAAGGAAACAGAGAGAGAGGGAGACAGAGGGAAGGAGGGAGAGGGAAGGAGAGAGAGGGAGACCTCAGAGTGAGGGAGAGGGAAGGAGAGAGAGGGAGGCAGAGGGAATGAGGGAGAGGGAAGGAGAGAGAGGGAGACAGAGGGAAGGAGGGAGAGGGAAGGAGAGAGAGGGAAATAGAGTGAGGGAAAGGGAAATAGTGAGGGAGAGGGAAATAGAGTGAGGGAGAAGGAAACAGAGAGAGAGGGAGACAGAGGGAATGAGGGAGAGGGAAGGAGAGAGAGGGAGACAGAGGGAAGGAGGGAGAGGGAAGGAGAGAGAGGGAAATAGAGTGAGGGAGAGGGAAATAGAGTGAGGGAGAGGGAAATAGAGTGAGGGAGAAGGAAACAGAGAGGGAGACAGAGGGAATGAGGGAGAGGGAATGAGGGAGAGGGAAGGAGAGAGAGGGAAATAGAGTGAAGGAGAGGGAAATAGGGAGAGGGAAATAGAGTGAGGGAGAAGGAAACAGAGAGAGAGGGAGACAGAGAGAGTGAGACAGTCAGGGTGAGTGAGACAGAGGAAGAGGAAGTGAGACAGTCAGAGTGAGTGAGACAGAGGGAGACAGAGACGGAAAGAGAGGGAGGGAGAGAGGAAGAGAGAGAGGGTTAGAGAGGGAGGGAGACGGAGAAAGAGGGAGATAGAGAGGGAGGGAGGGAGAGAGCGAGAGAGAGAGAGAGAGAGAGAGAGAGAGAGATCTGGTGGCTCAGTAGATGAAGGCGTCCGCTGCAGGGACCTGTGATCAACCTCATGGTCACAGGTTTTTTTTGCTCTAGCCCCGCCCCCTTCCCCACTGACCCCGCCCCCACCGGTGCGGCCCTCGGACACAAACCACACTGTAAATTTGGCCCCCGAGAGAAAGTTTGTGAGTACCCATGTGTTAGATGATACTCAATTTGGCTTCCGCAGAGGGCACGGAACACAAACCGCGCTTATTAAGGCGTCAGGAGACATCAGAATCATTCTGGATCAGGGAGGGACGGCAGTTCTTATTTTGCTGGACCTCTCAGCAGCTTTTGACACAGTCGATCATACTATCTTGATCGACTGTGTCACTAGAATGGGCGTTCAACAAAAGGCACAAGACTTGCTGTCATCTTTTCTCACCTACCACACTCAGTCGGTTAACTTTGGCACTTTCCATTCTGCCCAACTGGGCCTCCCGTGTGGTGTTTCGCAAGGTTCATCGCTAAGTCCAACTATTTTTAACATTTATGTGTCGGACTTAGCCAGAGTCATCAAAGCACACGGGATGGGCCTTACATAGTATGCCGATGATAAGCAATTGGTGCTGGCAATAAACAACAATGGTGAAAGGGTAGCAGCCAATTTTCAAGAGGGCATGCTAGCCATCAGTAATTGGATGGCCAGCAATTGCCTTAAGCTGAAATCTGATAAAACAGAGGTTATGTCATTTGGCAAGCTATCCCCCAGCTGTCCCAGTCCTGGTGGCCCTCCTCAATGGGCTCTCCCTGATTCTAGTTACCAATGTCAGTAATCCTGGCGTCATATTTGACGACAGACTGGCCTTTGCACCTCATGCCAACTCTGTGGTTTCAGCCTCATTCCATAAATTGCGAATGATAAAAAAGATTTTACCATTCCTGCTGTCCGTAGCGTCGAGACACCCACGGGTATTTGAGCGCATTATAAATCTCAAAAATAAATAAATAAATGTGCGTGAGCGTGGAGGCAGAGATGGTAGAATTGGTGGTGGCAAAGGTGAGGTGAAATAGCCTTTACCACTCAGGTAAGTAGATCTTCCTTTACCAGGCAGGTATTTTAGTTATTTTCTTTTAAACGTAACTGTTATGTTATTTTAAAAGGCATCAGTAAAGGAAGGCAACTGTGATTTTAGGGTTTAGGGGTCCGTAGGAGTAAAGGGAGCCAAGGATAATTTTAGGGTTTAGGAAACAAAGAGTTCTTAGAAACCAGACCCTTAAGCTGTTGGGAGTTTTCCCTAGCCCAGGATTATGGATTTCTCCAAGAACTCACCTATTATGCATGAACCGCTATACCCTAAGGGTTTATTCCGGACATCTTCCTCTGCCCGACTTTACGTCGATACTAATATTCTAAGGCACCTACCAGGTATAAATATACCTTTCCTTGTAACAGCAAGTACGGCAAGTAAGGAGGAGACCTCGACTTTAGAGGAGCCCGTGTCCTGGCCTTACGCACTGACAAGACGCTGTCATCTCTGCTCGCAGAGAATACAGCTTCCAGTGTTCCCTTCGAGGGGTGTTAGAGTTCGAGACCCGGAAAGAGATTCCTACCTCTCCTATTCTCAAGGTATGAAGCTGACTAGAACCTATACAAACTATGCATATGGCATACAAACTTAGGATATAAACTATAGCCTACCATACCATAGCACCTACTTCTTACCTCGTACTACACTTAGGTTGGGTACACTGGGGTAGAACTAGTTAGAGAAGCATCTTATGAGTACTCGCATTTTTAGCCTATGGTATTTATGTATATGAATATATGTGTCATCGCTAAAAGATAATGCTAGCGCAGTAATATTCCTTTCTACTGCTTACTATAATAATATAAGTAGTAGAGGCATCAATATTGCTGTAGAAGGTTGCAAGATTTCAGTCAGAATATTACATTTGAGCTCAGTGGTGGGCAACCTGAAATCCAATGCTTGCTGCTTTTTGTACTACCAAAGTGACTTCCTCAGAAGGAGACCCAGTGGGGTTGGGGATAACTCCTTCTTGTAAGTCCAGGACAGCTTTGGTCTTACAAGAGGGGAGATTTTCAGCCTCCGAATCATCATACTCAGTAAGCCATAATCATGGCCTGAAATGACTAGAGCATCAGAACCCAACCTAAATTAGTCCTACATATATGTAACTTTCTGGCCATAGGGAGGCGTTCTGCCAGATGTTTGTCATCGACACAGGCACAAACGTTTTCTTTTGTCACTCGGAAAATTTACACCAACTTAGAGGATTTTGGATGGCCGCAACGGAATTGGGTCAAAGGTGGCTTTATTATCAAGTGTTAAGCGCCCAGAGGTCAATGCCTATACTACATAGATCTTATGCGAAGATATTTGACCTTGTTGCAGTCAAAATGTGGAGCTTTTATTATTGAAACACCAAGAAGAGTTCTGGGCCTGTGCTGCTAAGTCACAGAAAAAAAGACTACATTCCAGTTGGTGCCATGCATACTTCAATGCCATTACATTGTGAATGGGAACCACCTGGCAATGCTGGAGAGGTACTGCTGTGAAGAAAGTACCAGGATCCAGTCTGGAAGAAATTCATAATGCAAGGTTTCTGCAGGAAAACGTATGAAACACAAAGAAAGACGCTGAAAACTCACAAATGCATGAAACAGTAGGCCACTAAAATGAATATTACTTGTCGAAGTGCAAGAATATGCAAGAGTAAGAAGAAAAAGTACGCTATGGCAGGGCTCGAAAAATCATTAAAATGTTACTAGACCTGCAGGTCTAGTAACATTAATAATCTAAGCGACAATTTGAGACCCGTGAACGGGTCTCAAATTGTGTGATCTGAGGCAAATACTTTGTCGTATGGTGCCGCCTATTTTTTTTATTATCACATGAGTGTACTTCCAATATGCAAGTTCACTATTTCTGCAGTACAAAAAAACTCTTTTTATTCACTATGCTAAATGTTTGCTCCATGTATAAAAAGTATCAAGCCCATATATAGGCTACACATGATCACTGGCTTGCCTCTTAGTTCACTGATAGTGTTGTCATCTGGGCAGGAGCAGTAATAAACCCCAGTTCATGTTTAAAAACTCATTTTTCATAAATCTATTACTAATGTGGTAGTGCACTGTCATTTACAGATAGCATATTTTCCATTGACATTGCCATAAAACCTTCCCACTGTATGTAGTTTTGCTTATAATAGCGCATAAACAATGTTGGGAAACAGGGTTCCAGAAAAGAAAATTAGAATTTGCACTGCACCACATTTTTTTGATCCTATAAAATATCTTTTTCACCACAGAATTATAAAAATAAAAAATGGGTCTTCATGACTAGTGAAATATATTTGAAATGTTTGAACAGTTCACTTATTAGCTATTTCAGTGTTGTGTTAAAAAACAAAGCCTGACATCTTACAGCCTTTCATTTAACATGCTTTGCACAGTTTAATTGTCACACAGTTCACTTTACAAAATCCACTAACTTCAGTCACAATGAAAAACAAGCATGGGCAACCCTTCTCACCATGAGTCAAAACTCTTGTGGCCTCCATGCATGGGTCCAGCCCCAACTCCCAAACCCTCCATTAAAAGCCTGGGCATATGGTTAGACCAGGACCTCACCTTCACCACCCAAGCCAGGAAGTCAGCAGCCGCATGCTATGGCGTCCTTAGGACCACTCACAAAATCCTTCCCCTGCTTCCCCAAGACACTAGGAAGCTTATCATACAGAGCCTTTTATTATCCAGACTTGACTAAGGTAATGCTCTTTATCTTGGTGCCCCTAAAAAAGTTATCGCCAAGCTGCAGGGGGTACAAAACTCCACAGCTAGGCTCTTAACAGGCACCAACCGTAGGCGCTCTGCAAAACCCTCCTTGAAACTACTCCAAACGCTCTGTACGACCCATAACATTTTCCACGTCAAAGGCCCCCCTATCCTAAAACATCTGATCAGACATCACGAAACCCCAAGAAACTTGTGTTCCTCTCACCTTCACCTGGCACATGTTCCTAGGATTAAAAGGGCCCGATTTCTTATATAGCACCCAAGCTGTGGAACTTCCTTCCCCTCACTTTGCGTGCAGAACCCAACCTTCTTGCGTTTCGCAAGCTTCTGAAAACCTGGCTCTTCCCCTAAATTTTCCCCTCTGCTTCTACCCTGTCACTAGCGCTGGGACGCTCAAGGGCAGCCATGCGCTTTATAAATCTTGCTATCATTTAATTTCATAGCCAATAGGTCTTGCCTTTGGGACCGTATAAGTGGTTAGTCATGCTGCACATTATCCTGGCTTGTAGGTATGATGATACTCATATCTTAGCTGGATGCAATGACAGAATCAAAATACAAGTCAGGCTTAGCACTGATTTTTAGCTTATGCATTTTAAGCCACGTCCTTAATTACATTGGCCACGCCCCTTTGGGAGACCCCCCTTCAGTTTTTTCATCCCACTTACAGCTCTAGCAATAAGTAACGCTACAAGATAAACAAATGAACGGTAGGTTTTCGAGTAATAACTACTAACCCACGTAAAATGTCACTCTGCGTGTGCAGAGGACTAGCCAGACAAGCATCGCAACCACATTTACGTTCCAGTTCAGCACAACCTGAAAGTGCTGATGCATTCAGAATGCGCCTCTGAAGCCTAAAGGGTACGGGAGTGGTACGATTAATATGACGTGACACTCGACCACACAGAATGTGCCTGTGATGTCAAGGGGTGATAAACATTAAGTTCCATTTAATGCATTCTGAACGCGCCTGTCACGTCCAAAGCACATGGAGAACTGACACGATGAATACTAAAGATGCGCGCTTCATGCATGTTATATATTCATCCTGAAAGAACAACCAGCTACAAAAACATACATTGCACTGCTTCAATTTCAGTCATTGTAATGCTCTACTCCTTTATCAATGCCCCCGTACTTTCTGTCACGTCAAATTAATAATATCCAGCTCCTTCCGGTAACTAACTCTACAGCTCTTTTCTCGTGCCAGCCGCTGGTCACTACATCTAATTGAAAAAATACGCTAAGAGCAATATCTGCCTGTGCTGTAATCCTCAGTGAGAGCCGCATCCGTGCCTGCGCGCTTGGTAAATAATGGATTGCTGCCTACTCGCCCGACATATAGCTGAGTGGTCATCTAATTGACTCGGGCATGCCTCGTGGGTCACGTGGTACCCATGGAGGTGTATTGTGCTCGCGACTTGAGAGATTCCCTCCTATTCGGTCTCTGCCGGGAGAAAGAGCAGCTTGTGCACCGGCGCGTGGCGAATCTACACTCTGCAACCTTGGAGGGGAAAGTGGGAGAGTTCCGATTCGAAAATGGGCTGTTATTCCCCTCCTCCTGATTTAACTCGTAATGCTGCTTACGCATGTCGCGATTTTGACGTCCGTGTTGACAGTTGTAACACCTGATCGAAGGTGGCAGACGTAATTAAATCGCTCGCAGGGCACCTGCAGACGATATTTGAAGGAACTGGTGGCCGGGGCAATGCTGCAGACAGACCAAGCTACTTGAACTCTACACATGTTGACGCGGTGCCTCAAAAGCGGCAATTGGACACGACCACACGGTGAATAGAAGGTTAACGGCATAAAGGGGATCCCTGAACCCTTGACAATAAGCTTATGCAATGCACTCTAGGAAATCATGCTGGTTGGTATACAGAGGCCTAAAAAGTTGACGTAATGCATGTGCACATGTAACAAACGTATATAAAATATTTCAACTTTTCAAAATAAATAAACGAGAATTGTGCAAATGTGTTAGCAGCATGAAGTGATAAAATGCACAACTGACCACTAACATCTATGTAAACACATGGTGTGGCTTATTTTGTGCCCAATAAGCCTGTGCGGTCCAACTATACCCCATGCAGACTCCTCAAACATGCATGTTCTACACTGTGGTGCTCTATTAGGGGGGTTGCAGATACCGGTGGGAGTTGCTTTCTGTATTTCAAAAGGCCTTCTTCGGGATGGTAGGCCTAGTGTGTAAAGTTAGTTCAAGCATCCATAATTAATGAGTGGTTGTGGTTCCGTCGGTTACACGACCAATCAAAGCCCCCACTGATGCGGACTTTCTGTTTGCGGCACTTCATTAGGTCAGGTGTTAGCAGGCATCAGCCTTTGTCCTGATACGTGCACCTCATCACTCCTATTTTCATGAAAGGAGAAAGTGTGCTTCCTGCACACAAACGAGAGCTAGAAAGTGTTCGTACTTTTTGTTTCAGAAAATCAGGCGTTATACACAGAAAAAATTTAATTTTCACTCAGTATTTTATTAACTTAACTGGCGTGTATTCTAAGGGCTTTAGTTCATAATGTGGCCAAAGTCTTTCAAAGAAAGGACCAATGTACTTTTTTTTCGTACGTAGTGTGTTCGTATTTAGAATTCGAAATGGAGCTGAGAACATCCTCACATGATAATAATGGGTTTGGAGAGCTTTCCTGTCTGAGAACATTCTCTTGCAATCTCAGCCCAGCTACATAACGTCATCTCATATTTACATTCCAACCCCGCGCCTCTTGAGTTTGCCTCCAGCTCCGTCAAACTCCCACCGCTGAAGTGAGATAACGGGCTTCAGGGGCTAGATCCCGCGGCAGTACCGGAGTTTCCCTCCCCTCCTCCCCCCTTGTCTGTTTGCGAACTCGAGCGCACAGGGGGATCACCACCGGAGGGGAGAAGGGAACTTACAGCAAACGGCCACCAAGAGACCGACCGGGACCACCCGCCTCCTCAGCTGCGCCATCTTCGCAAACGTCTTTGGGAGATGGAAAGCTGCTACAGTTTCAAGTTAACAGAGGCGTGGGAAGGGCCAAACTCGGCCGGACACAAGTCCGGTGCTATGAGAACTTCTCCAAGTAACAACAGGTCCCTCCTCCCCGCACTGGGCACCGCTGCCAGAGTGCAACGCAAATGGCGCAGTCTGCCCCACTCCCTTCCTAGGAGGAGGATGGGAAGTCCGGGGGAGGGGTGAGACGCACGCGCTTTGATTTGGGATCCTAGCAACTATCAGCAAAACGGGAAATGCAGCCCCATTCATCCCAGCTCGAGATCTTCCCAGGGTTTACCTTGCTGGAGCGAGGGACATTTTAACTCCACTGGGACATGGGACTTTTATACCGGCCGTAAATCAAAACCCGCACTTATCCTCTGCAGATGGCTGTAATGCAGTAATGTAATGTAATGCTGGCCCTGCATAGCAAAGGTAATTTTTAGCATATTTAGACAAGCGCTGGCACGTACCTTGCGCTGAAAGGAGGCAGCAGTGGGAGGGGAGGCAGGAGGGGGCCGGCGCGATTCCCTTCTGGGAGCTAGCAGCAAGGCACGTTAATTGTTAACATATAGCGCCAGCTGCTCGGGAATCGCCAAACGTGCACGCGTTGCCATTGAAGGCAATGGAACGCGTGCACGTTTTTGGCTGGAAAGCCAAAGTGATGGCTAAAAGTCTTTTGCCTTTGCAGCGCAAGCACGCTGCGTAGGCAAGACCTAATAAATGAAAGAAAAAACGGACTTTTGACCTCTGTCTCTGAAAGCCAGCAAATGTGACAAGATAACATGTTTCAAAGGCATTTTTATTGCTCTTTCAATCTTGTTATCTTGTCACATTTACTCTGCTTTCAGAGACAGAGATCAAAAGTCAGTTTGTCTTGGTACAATTACCTTATTTTCTGTGACTGAAGTTAGAGGATTTTCAACTCTAGGCCCGATAAATAGCTCGCCCTGAATAAATCTAACTCCAATGTAAATGTTTTTTTCGAGCCCTAGACGGTGATGCATACTGGGAGGGGGGGTGAAGACTGAAGACTTTGCGACATCATAAGAATAGCTCAATGTTTAGTCCTTAAACACTCCAAGAGGCACTAACATGTTTATTATAAAATGTACTGCTTCAGGAACCTTATTGAACAGTGCTAAATGTTCAAAAAGCTTTCGAATCAAAAAGAATGTTTAATTATGCAGTGAAATGTATATGTAGAAAGTGATACAAAGTGAACTAAAAACTTACCCTAGCCCGAAGGTATCCCAGGTTAGACAAGAACAAAGGGAATACATGGTTCTGTATCATCAGCTCCATTTGATCTTTGAACACACTTTTCTGTTAAAAACAAAAACATGTACAATAATTTCGATATAATTTCTACAAGTTTACTCTCATGAAAGGGTGGCAAACATTTAAAGAGGGCAGGAGCTATGCCAAGTTATCAGGAAACTATTTCCATTTAAATGGGTTTCATGCTCATTCATCTCAAATGGGGATCATGACAATTGAGGATGACTTAGACCAACTTGGATCAGGACCCCCTGTTCTAAATGGTAATGATTAGCAGTTACTCTGGATACAAAAAAAGAAACAGGAGTAAACCAAAGGAAATGTGTTGTATGAGGACTGATATAAAGTACACACATACAATCCAATATAGCCCAGATATACATTATATATAAATGTTCTAAGATCCCTGTAAGTAAACAAATTGTCTCATTAACGATAGTGCATGTGCGGTCTCAGGTGAGACCTTAAGTAACCGGTGTGTGGGGGGGGGGTAAGGGAGGGAGGGAGTAAAGAGGCAATGGTGACGTCAATTATACTGAAGGGCATAAAACAACCAGTAATTTCCCCAAAAAATGTAAGGACGCTAGGGTGCAGGCAGGAGAGTGGTTTACGGAAGGGGCAGGAATGTGTTCTGCCTGAAGGGAAACAGCTTTCACCCTGCAGCGTTACTCACGCCGGACCATTACCAAATAATCATTCCCACACAGTTAAGTATTTGTACCTTTACCATGCAGGTATATTAAGAAAAAAACACACTTTTGAAGTTATTTTTTTAAAGAGTTTTTAGAATTTAAGGATTGGTAAAGAGAAATGGAGGTAAGAGTGACTTTAGTGTTCAGAGTAGGTAAAGGAAGGTAAGGGTGACTTGGGGGTTGCGGGTGGGTAGAGGTAAAGGTAGGTAAGGATGACTTGAAAGTTCAGGGTGAGTAGCGGTAAAGGAAGATGAGGGCGACTCGAGCGCTTATTGATGGGTAGAGCCAAAGGAAGGTGAGGGTGATATGAGGCCTTGGAGTGGGTAGAGGGGGGGGGGAAGGGTAATTTTATTAGTTAGGGGTGCGGGAGGTAAGGGTGATTTTAGGGGTTAGGGACGGGTAGAGGTACAGGTGAAACATAAACCTTCTTAAATCACCTTTTGTTTAATGATGAATAAAAGATTTGCAAAATTATACAAAAAGGTAACCAACAAATAGGTATTTGTGATACAATAGAAAACCTGAAAAACACAACTGTATGACAACAGTCTTCAACAGAGAGATTATTTTTACAGCTTCATCATTAATGAAAACACCAGGTAGCCGAAAATGTATGTATCGGAAATTGGTCTCAAGCCACAAAGATTTGTTATTGCTAGTTGTTTGTGTACAGTTCTTAGAAATACCAGAGAAGCGCAAGATTCAACTTTGATGGTTTCAAGTCGTCTTGCAAGCAAGAGCAACCACAAAGAACCATAATCAAAGCGCAAGCTCAAGAAATCAATCGGTACCTGGTCCATGACCCAGAGAAGAAAGAAACACTAAGACAAAGTGAAGGCCAAGTACAGCCAACAAGGGCTGACGCGCTCACCAATGCAAAAGAAGAAAATAAGAGTGACAATGAAGCCAACCCATGGTAAGTAATGGGCGGACTAAAAGCCCCTATCTGTTTTTTTTATTTAAGAAACAATGGATAGGTGCAAGTGAAAGCGCATGTGAACTGTCTCAGACGAGACCTGAAAAGGACTATTTGTGTATTAAAATACCTTGTACAATGAATTAACCTACTTATTGTGCCCTCCGGCAGAACCAGTCGGACGGCTGCAGATACACATCAGAGCTTGGGTTTATGGGCATTGTTGAAGCATGGAAAACACTTACCTGTGGTGTGTGGGCAGCCTCACACTCCATATGTTCGGTTGTCTGTTTGGCTGAGGAATAAGGTAGGTGGGCTGCAGCAACTAATCTTGTGTTCCCAGTCAGAGTTCCTGGTTAGTTTGCACTCTGTTTTTGTCATAGTTTTTGTCATGGCACCACTTTTCAAAAAGCCCATATATATTGAAGCCCTTACAGCAGGTGTTGATTGACTAACTCTCCCAACCTAAGGTGCCCATTTACCACCAGCAAAGTGACTAAGTATCACATTCGAATATGAGATTACCATTTTGTGCTTAACCCCTTCCATGCTCATGACAAGGTCAGCTCGTCATGGGCGTTACCTGCGCTGTGCGTTTGACGAGTTGACCTTGTCATGAACACCGCTGGTCCCTACGCAATGTCTCTATGGTGCTGAGCCTGTTAGCCATTAGTATGGAGGGAAGCTGGGATAGGTGTGAAAATAAATGTCTGAAAAGATTGTTGGCCCTCCCTAAAGGTGCAATGTCCCAGGCAATAAGATTAAAAGCAAAATTGCAAGCCTGGGACTTCCTAGCCTACAACTCAACTCTGCGTTTGTTGGAAAAATTATTGGTCCCAAATACCCAGAAGATATCAGCCTGCTGTGTCACTGAAATACAAAGAAGTGAACTACAGTGGGCAATGAAGATACAGAATAAATTGGAAGACACTGCAGGCACCTTAAAACTAAACGTAAAAAGAGCTGAAGCCCCAAACTATAAAGCAGAATTAAAATTAGCCTTTAAAAAAGAATCTAGATTGGCAGACCTGAAATAGGTAAAGTACAAACCCTCTACACAATACATGTTAGATTCAT
Organism: Lissotriton vulgaris; assembly: GCF_964263255.1. Classification (NCBI taxonomy): domain Eukaryota; kingdom Metazoa; phylum Chordata; class Amphibia; order Caudata; family Salamandridae; genus Lissotriton; species Lissotriton vulgaris. The sequence goes on along the minus strand of NC_141686.1, from coordinate 43,502,187 downwards.
GGGAAAATATGAATGTATTCCCATATTTATCGGCATTACCGGATGCCCAGTTACGATTATTACTATTAAAGTTCAGTGCAGGTTTAAATATGGGTTATGTAATAACTGCACATGTGGGCTGCCGTATCATCAATCAGTGACATTTATAAAGCGCGCTACATACCCGTGGGGTCTCAAGGCGCTGGGGGGGGGGGGGAGCCGCTACTGCTCGAACAGCCAGGTCTTCAGCTTCTTCCTGAAGGAGAGGTGGTCTTGGGTCAGGCGCAGGTCGGTCGGGAGGGAGTTCCAGGTCTTGGCGGCCAGGTGGGAGAAGGACCTTCCTCCTGTAGTCGCTCTTCGGATGCGGGGGACGGCGGCGAGGGCGTGGTTGGCTGATCGGAGGTGGCGTTTGGGAGCGTAGAAGTTAACTCGGCTGTTGAGGTAGCTCGGGCCTTGGTCGTGTAGGGCTTTGTGTGCGTGGGTGAGGAGGCGGAAGGTGATTCTTTTGTTGACGGGGAGCCAGTGAAGGTCTCGCAGATGTCCGGAGATGTGGCTGGTTCGTGGGATGTCGAGGATGAGTCTGGCTGAGGCGTTCTGGATCCGCTGGAGTCTCTTCTGGAGCTTGGCGGTGGTCCCGGCGTAGAGGGCGTTGCCGTAGTCCAGTCGGCTGGTGACGAGGGCCTGGGTGACGGTCTTCCTGGTCTCGGTGGGGATCCACCAGAAGATCTTCCGTAGCATGCGTAGGATGTTGAAGCATGCCGAGGAGACGTTGTTGACTTGCCTGGTCATGGAGAGGGAGGAGTCCAGGATGAAGCCCAGGTTGCGTGCATGGTCTGTCGGTTTGGGTGCGGTGCCCAGGGCGGGAGGCCACCAGGAGTCGTCCCAGGCGGAGGGAGAGGAGCCCAGGATGAGGACCTCCGTCTTGTCCGAGTTCAGTTTCAGGCGGCTGGTCGTCATCCACTCGGCTACCTCTTTCATCCCTTCGTGCAGGTTGGCTCTGGCGGCGGCGGGGTCGTTGGTCAGGGAGAGGATCAGCTGGGTGTCGTCGGCGTAGGAGATTATGCTGAGGTTGTGTTTGCGTACGATGGCCGCGAGGGGGCTCATGTAGACGTTGAAGAGGGTGGGGCTCAGAGATGATCCTTGGGGGACGCCGCAGATGACTTCGGTGGCCTCTGACTTGTACGGTGGTAGGCGGACTCTCTGTGTTCTCCCGTCGAGGAAGGAGGTGATCCACTCCAGCGCCTTGTCCTGGATTCCGACGTTGCTGAGGCGCCGTACTAGGGTGCGGTAGCAGACCGTGTCGAATGCCGCGGAGAGGTCTAGGAGGATGAGGGCCGCTGTTTCTCCATTGTCCATCAGGGCTCGGATGTCGTCGGTGGCGGCGATGAGGGCGGTCTCGGTGCTGTGGTTGGCTCGGAAGCCGGACTGTGAGGGGTCGAGGGATCCGTTCGTCTCGAGGAAAGCGGCCATCTGCTTGTTGACGGTCTTCTCGATGACTTTGGCTGGAAACGGGAGGAGCGAGATGGGGCGGTAATTCTTGAGGTCGGTGGGGTCCGCTGTTGGTTTCTTGAGTAGGGCGCTGAGTTCGGCGTGTTTCCAGCTCTCGGGGAAGATGGTGGTGTCGAGGGATGTGTTGATGATGTCTCGCAGGTGGGGTGCGATGACAGCGTCGGCTTTGTTGAAGACGTGGTGAGGGCAGGGGTCGGTCGGTGATCCGGAGTGGATGGAGTTCATCGTGCGGATGGTGTCTTCGGTGCTGATCGGGGTCCAGGCGCGGAGGGTGGTGGTGGGGGGTGGTTGTTCGGTCATGGTGTGCGTTGGTTGGTTGTTGAAGCTGTTGTGTATGTCCGCGATCTTGTTGTGGAAGTATGAAGCCAGGGAGTTGCAGAGGTCTTGCGATGGGGTGATGTCGTTGTTTCCTGCGCTGGGGTTGGAAAGCTCTTTGACGATGTTGAAGAGTTCCTTGCAGTTGTGTGCGTTGTTGTCCAACCGGTCCTTGAATGCTGTTTTCTTGGCGGCGCGGATCAGCTGGTGGTGTTTCCGGGTGGCAAGTTTGAAGGAGGTCCTGTTGTCCGGTGTCGGTTCCCTTCTCCAGACTTTCTCGAGGGCTCGGCAGTTCTTCTTGGAGCTCTTGAGTTCGTCGGTGAACCATGGGGCTTTCTTGCTGCCGGGTCTGCTGGGCGGGGTCCTCAGTGGGGCGAGTTCGTCCGCGCAGTTGCTGATCCACTTCGTGAGGTTGTCGGCGGCCTGGCTGGGGTTCGCTGAGCTGGCAGGAGGGTGCTGGCTCAGGGAGGTGGCGAGCTGGTCTGCTGTGATCTTGTTCCAGCTTCTGCGGGCGGTCTGTTGCTGGTGGTGGTGGGTCGTTGTTTTCTTGAAGGTGAAGTGGACGCAGCTGTGGTCCGTCCATTGAAGCTCTGTGGTGTGGCTGAAGTTGATGTCCTTGCTGGATGAGAAGACAGCGTCGAGTGTGTGTCCGGCGAGGTGGGTGGGGGTGGACACCAGTTGCTTGAGTCCCAGGTATCATAACCTTAACGTTCATGTTTTAATTGATTGTCACAATTTATATAGACCACGCTGCTTAATTTTAAAACCTCTTTTTCAAAATATAACATCAGTTGTTGGAATGATGCACTATAACTTCTCTTAAGGATGGAATTGTTGATGTGAATTGTGTACTGGCTAAGTTTCTTAAAAATTGTTTGGATTAGTGTCTAATATTTTAAGTAGTAAGGTTTCAGTGCTTTTAGTGTATAATATTAGTTTGGTATTTGTATGGTGTAATTATATAAAAATTGTATTGTTTTTAAGGACTGTATGTTTTAAAAACGGTCTCTAAACATTAATAAAAATTCATTAATTCATTGTGTGAGTGTTCCTCAACTTTTTTCCAGCTTCTTCACTCCAGAAAACAACCATGTACATTGGGGCTGCAGAGAAGGATCAATGCCAGACCCCTTCTCTTGGAAGGAGAAATAGATTCATAAACATTGCTTACCATGTCTTCCCTCTTTAAAAGAATCTCAAAGTATATCTGAATCGACACTTCTTTCTACAGATAACACAACATACTGAAAAATGTGGAGTTATTCATCTCCTTGCAAAATTGGATTTTGGGTCATTAGGGATGTATATACATGAAGAATGGGCACGATAACAGAGCATACACTGAATTTTGAAGAAGGCTCCTTAGCAAGTGGTTGATGGAACTCGATAAGTCTCAAGACCTGTCACAAAGATCGCTCCTTTCTTAGTGTTATTTGGTGCTCAATAACACTCCCTTCCCACCTGGTTATGTTGACTAATTATGTGGTAATCCATGTCTCACATACCCGTTGCTTACAAGCACAAGAGTGGAAGATAGCTTTTAGTACACCTTTTGAGCACTTGGGTACAGGTCCTTCCCTTTCGGCTATGTAAAGCCCCAGATGTCCTCCAACGATTAATATGGACATGCTAAATCATGAATTTTGCTGTCATGTTAACTCATCATGTAGTAGTATATTGGTATGATATACTAATTTTCACTAACAGTATAAAATAACATAGCGCTTGCATGGCATCAATACACTGTACATCACATAAAATGTGAGTTTAGAAGTTAGAAACTGAATATTTTCATTTTGCAATTTCTCCACACAAAGTGCCCATTGATTCGTAGCAGTTCTCTGTCATTCTTGATTGAACAGCACCCACCAATGTGAAGGACATTAAATTCTTTTTGACCTTCACCAATTGTTATCAATTAACTGTAGACTTTGCTCAAGAGACATGTAACAACTCTTTAGCGTTGAAGACGGAGAAAATGAAGAGAAATTTTTATAGGAACGAGAAAGTCAACCAAGCATTTCAAGAACTTAAATGAGCTTTTATGCAAGCACCACATTTGCACTACTCAGGACCCACTAGGAAGTTTAGTGTGAAGAATGATGCTTCTGCAAGAGCCACTGGATCTCCATTACTGCAAGTCCAAGTGTATGAGTGCGTATGGCATTCAATTCCATACTTAACCCCTTCAGTGCTGGTGACAAAGCCAGCTCATCATGGGCGTTACCTGCGCTGCGCGCATGACGAGCTGGCTTTGTCACGTAACGCAGGTTTTTCGAATTTTCAGCGCGCAGCGGGAAAACCCGCTAGCGCGCATGCGGTTAAAGACTAAAAAGGATCGGGGCTAACACACAACCTTGTAGAAAGTCATTGTTGATTTTTTTTTTTTTTTTTTGTTAATCTACCCAAACCCAACCATCTTCATCTGTGTCCAATTTGCAGTATGCCGTGCCTGAATCAGTGACAAAAAGTCCCTCAGGGCCTTCCAAGTATGGTGTTTATCCCATAATTTTCCCCTGTCCACCGTATCAAAAGTGGTTTTGTAGTCTACAAAACAACTGCACAATCTAAGGTTTATTTCTACATATTTGTTTTAATTATGGCCCGTAATGCAAAACAGTGGTCCGTGGTTGAATGCCCTGAACAAAAGCGACCTTGTTCTAAAAGTAGGAGTTTATTTTCTAAGACACATTCTTGTGAGCAAAATGTTTTTAAAACTTTTTGCTGCAATATCCAAAAGGCTAATTAGTCTATAATTTGCTGTATTTCTACCATCACCTTTATTTAGTAAGGGTTTGATCACAGAGCCCCTCCTGGACTCCAGGATAATTCCTGTTTCAACTATACATTGATACAGATGTGACAGCTTCTCTGCCCACCAGTCGCTGTCCTGTTTTTAGAACAATTGCTGTGCTATTATCTGATCCAGCAGTCCTGCCTAATTTAAACCCAGCTATCATATTCTTGAACTACTCTTTTGCAAAACAACTCTAAGGTCTCTAAATTGGCTGTATGATCATATCTCAAATCATTTGCAGAAAGCGGGCCATACATTTCATCAGTGTATTACCCAGTCTTCTTCAGCTATCATATAGGTGAGGGACACAGTGTGTGTCTGTTAAATTATTCACCAATCCCAAGAATTTCCTCTGTCCCCCCGTATGACAACGAACATTTAGAAACTTATTTTGTTATTTCTAATTAAGGTCTTTTATTGCCTATGCATCGATTTAGCTTTGGTGGATGCCTCCTCCGGTGGACATATCCAATAATAACACTGATTTCCTTAACTCTTTCTTACGCTTTTTACACTCATCATCGAACCATCTATATCTAGTTCCATAATTATTCCTCATTTTCCCCTCTTACATTAAGAAGGCATGGAGGCATCTAAGCACACAGTCCATTAAAGATACAAATCGCTCTCATTTATTGGAGACAATATTAAAATTGGTCCAAGTAGGAACTTGATTTGGATCTCATTGAGTTCCTTCAACTAAATTGGGCCAAATCGGGTGTTTAATCTGTGGGGAAAATCAATGGCTATAACAACTTTTCAGTTAAAATTGTTTCCCTTAGTGTTATAGCCCCCTGCAAAAACCAATGGTCACTTCCTTCATGATGTAATATCTTAAACAGCCTAAATTTATCCCAAGGGACAAACTAATCAACTGAATAGAGCTGTGGCCCAACCATGAAAGTAGCACCCGCTGAATTGTCCATTCAGACTTAATAGACAGCTCCTACCCAGTCAATACCCAACAACATTTGAATCACCCCCTTTTGGCCTAATTGGAAAATGTACCTAAGGGACATTATACATCTCTGATATTATGTAATAGTTTATTTATATTAGTACAATCTATTTCAGTGTTAAATTCACCTGCCATGATCACAACACCCTCAATAAATTCTAGTGGAAACTATTGCTAAAAGACCCCCGCACAAACCGCCCTCACCCCTTGCATATCCTGCTAAATCTATTGACACAAAACCATTTACATTCAGAAACTCCTGGAGCCAAGCCTCCTACAGAAGGATAATATGAAAGTCTTCTAAAACCGGTTGTAATTTACCTGACCTTGCACACTGTTCACAACCATGTATATTTCAACTGCAGAACTTTATGCTCCTTGAGAGTTCTGTATCCTATGCCAGGGAACCTTGGCTTGACCATGGAGTAATTTCAACATATTTACTAAGGGGAGAGAAACGATTCATTACATTTATGGGGCTAAACCAACCCTCACTTTATTGGTGACCACTATCCTCTGGTTCTTCCTAGACATATTAAAGTAACGACGCACAAAAGCATAAATGACTATAAGAAGGGATCTCATCTTGATTAAAACAAACCTAGATGCCTACCAGATAACCATGACACCTTAGTACCCCTTAGTACCCCTGCTATATGGCCACCTTATGAATTTATTACTGGGCCTAGTGACACAGATATCCCCAAAGAGTTCAAACTCCCTTTTGCCTTATAAACCATACTGGTTGTCAAGAGGAATAAAATCAATGTTAGTTACTTCTCTTCCGTCATTATTTATCAGGAACCTCACAGTTTTTCAATCAGTAGATCCCATATCTGATAACTCAGGTACTTTGACAAACAATGAAATATGTTTTTCTTTTTTTAAGGGTCCTAGTTTTCTAGCTTTTTTCCCTTTCCGTAGAATGTCGAACACCAAGGGACAATAGCCCTAGTCTTGCTGAAACTGCAGAGATGGCATTGGGAAATTAATATGTTTTGTATCTTTCACTGCTTCCGGCATTAATTCTGTACCTTCCTTCTTATTTTTCCGAACAACTTGTGTTACAACTCTCAATTTCTATTTTCGGGAAGATTTTGGAACAGCCAGAGTTGTAGCTTTTTCTTTTACTGCAGCCTCCTCAAGAAGGCAATTCCCAATACAAGATTGCTCCACTGAGCTATTACAACATCTGACGGAGTAACAGTTTTTTCATTTGGTTTTCTTTGCTTCCTTTGCGGTAAGCCCATTCGTTTTACCAATAGTGGCCGTTTAATACAAATCGAACAACTTTGGTGTCTTCGTCTAATCAGCACAGACTGGTAAGAAATATATACAGAACCTTTCTCCTATCCAATAGAATAAGAAATTCCCTTTTGAGCTCACGGATAAAGGCACTTCCACTTGTGTAGCCTCCAGGGATTCATTTACGAGCCTCATGAGAGTAGGTAAACAAACATTCGCTTTTTGTAATTACAAGTATTATATTTGCAATAAAGAGGTGGGTTACTGCAGATTTTTATTCAAAATACCGGGGCTCCAATATGCCTTTTAGGGTCCCTTGAATGAGCAGGATTACATCCAATGGGACAGAGAAAGTTGTTGGAGTTATAGTCTCACCTACAGTTAGTAAAGATGGTACAATAACTTCAGCCTTGCGCTGCTTGTCCTGACAAAGATGTTTATCTACTAGATTTTCTGGTAACCCCATCACTGCTGAGGCTGTGCTTTCTTTACGAGAGTTTGAATTTAGCCAGGACTGCGTAATTATTCCTTGTAGATAAGGCAAAGAGGATAGTCTTGGGCCCAGGGAGTCTTCATATATGCTGAATGATCCTGTTAGGTCCACACTTCTCCGGGACCCCAGATCACTGCTTATATTCACAGACGTATTAGATTGAGGTGTTTGTTGTCTTAAATTACCATCCTTTTTCTGCATATAAATGTATTTTTACAAACGTCCTTATTGATTCTGATAACGAAGATCTGAGATCCTTGTCTTTAAGGGGCATGCAAGTTAAACCTGTTTCTGTACCCTTATTTTGTTGGTTCACAACAGAATCGCTCTTTCCTTGTTTAGAGGGGTTGCTTTTCCCTTCACTTTGTAGTCCAGACTGATTTGATTAGACCTTAATATAAGCATGGGGATTTCAGAATTCTTCCCATTTCCCCATCTGTTAGAATTGAGGTCATTGCAGCTGGACATTTAATAGGTGGCACTTGAACACCACACTGACAACTGTCCTAGCACTGTCTTGATAGAATATGCAATCTTCGGACTTTGGAACTTATTGCATAATAGTTAAATGACCAGAAATTCATTCCACAATTATCAATAAATCAGCAAACAATCGGTCTATGAAGGAGGGTTAGTGGGGGAGCACGGCAACTTTAAGAGCCAAACACCTAAATCCCTAGAACCACAGCTTTCCCCCCTCAATATTAGCCACATTGCTCCTTACTTCACACCCTCGTCCTGCGCTCCATGCACTGTATTTCACCCTCATTGCTCCTAGGCAATAACCGTAGCAACTGCAAAGATCCACTGGGTCAGGGCTAAGTAAACTTCTTCCCTGGGGGCACAAGCCGCACTTTCCTAAAGCCGGCCACCACCGTGCACTACAAGGACTGCAGGTGCCTAGTGCACTTTGCCAACTACTGGACCAACTCCACCACTAGGCTGCTTTGCCACTGGGTCTCCAACAGCCAGAGCACAGTGTTCTGCCTGGACCTCAAGCCAGTGAGTACTCCGAACCCCAAACATGGGCCGCTGCCGCACTGGTTTTTCGCCAGCGTCTCTCTCCACAATCTGCATGTCTGACCAGCCGTGGCCCTCCACCATGCCAGCAGTCTCTTCGCCCTAGCATGGCTCAGCTGAACACTAGGCCCCTCACAGGGGCTAGGGTACACAGCAAGTATCAAAATCAACAGAATGCTGCTTGTGTATTAAATAAATGTATAAATGATTTAAACCCTTATTTGACATTTGTATTATAAAGTACAAAAAGGAGAGGAAAAAAAGGTTTGAATTATTCTATACGTTAATTTGTATATGAAAAAATCTTTTAAACACCTACAAAAGAAAAATGGGCTTAAGGGAATGTTAATGAATGAGGTATATTATTTACTGACATTATGTTTATGGTTTCACATTTTGTAATAATGTTTTCTTTTAATATATACTAGCAGGCATGCATGCGCGCATTTCACTATGTATGAATGAATCTTAAAGTGCGTTGCGAGGACGCATGGGAGGTTAGGGGGAAGAAACATTCTGGGCATGTTATCCAATAGGGAGCATAAACAAGTACTAACACAGTGATATAAAAATTAGATTTATTTTTTCTAAATCTTTTCATTCAAAATAACAAGAAAATGTATCTAAAGTATCAGCCATAGGTATTTGATCATGTAAGAGCATACCATAGGGGTGGTGACAAAATGCATAAATTACAAATTAGATAAACTTGGTGGATTGAAATATTACGTACAGTTGAATTCGGTCTTAATATCGATAGGGAATTTTACACTACACTATAGGTCACAAATGTCCTGAAGATAATCTCACTGTTAATTGGTATTCTATGATGCACTACAATGTAAAATCTAACATAGTTGTTCATTAAACCACCTCCTCATGATTAGTTTAAAGCAAAGTATTAGTTATCAAAACAAAATTTGGGAACACACAAATGGAGAGGTTTGTGTAGAACTGATATATGGGATTTTTATTCATTTTTGATTTCAATATACATTTGATTGACAAGGTAACTAATGGAAACATAGACACTACTGAAAGTTGCCAGTATAGAACAATGGCTCTGTTTCACGTGATATCTTGTTTGGCATTGAAGGAGTACGAGACTGGTATAGGGCGAGATGTTGGATGATATAATGCCTCTCTTGACTGTGTTGTAACAAACAAGTATTATGAAAAGCAGGAGGGTAACCTGTATGTATTATACCGATTTTAATATATTGTTTAGACCCCTATGTAAAATTTGAATGACTGATCCATACCTATATTTGGTTTTTAATGCTGCAATTGTGAGAACTTTTTATAATTGTTTTTAATAAAAATATTTTGCATGATTGTAAGTCTATATTTGCGTAGTGGCAGAGTACTTTTGAAAGTATATTTTCTTTTACTTAGGATGAATGATGGGTGTGATCAATGAGAATGGAGTGATTATTGGTTTGCCAAAGGGAAAACGTACATTTTCTTTGTGAATACGGAACCCTATTCTTTTGACTAACAAGGGGTCCCACTCAATCCCTTTTGTGGTTACAATAATCCATCTAAGAACAATCGGAAGGACTATTCATTAAAGTCACAATGAACTTCAACACTCTTGTTATTAGAGGTACAAATGAGATCGCTTTGGAATAATCACTCGGAATGATTTTCAATCTTTCATTGTTTCTGGGTTCGATGGAATTGTTATCCTTATAACTTGCTTAGAGACCATGATTACCTGCACTAAATTTATATTTATAGGAATGTTTTGAAATATTTAATTACTTTTTAAATAATATCAATGTTATTTTAAATGAAAAGATTTGGAACAAATAAATCTGCTATATATAAATATATATATATATATATATATATATATATATATATATATATATATATATATATATATATATACACACACACACACATATATATATACACACATAAACACACTCAGACAAATATAAGCAGACACATTTATACGCCCACATATACACACACACACACATATATATATCCACACACATATATATATATATATACACACATATATATATCAGCTGCAAAAGGTCGGCTTGGGATCACCAGTACCTCGGCGATCAAACACAAAAGACCAACGAATCCCAGATGATGGCAAAGGATATTTTATTCCTGAGAGTACAGCAGCGTGGCAGACAACGCGTTTTGGGCAGTTGCCCTTGTTCACATCAGAAATATTTCCCACAATGCCCTCTTTTCAACTGAATGTGTATACACCATGTGACAAATAAAACTAAACAAAATACTTGTAGGTGAAGTCAGAGTGTAAAAATCGGGGGGTTTGCATCCTTTACACAATAGTAAATATAATGGTGATTTTAAACGTGTTATAGAATTTCTATGCCTGCATAAATGTTTGTTGGAATAGACTGTTGTGCGGTTCTATATAAGTAAAGTCTTTAAAGTGTGTTTCAATAGTGCAGTTACACATGTGCAAACTACAAATAAATACATTGCAATTGTAAATAAAACCCTATACATAAACACATAAATACAAAAAAATTCTATAAATATGTATATAAAATGTGAGTCATTTCATGGTTTAAAAAGTAATAATGTACATACTTAAAACCATCCTAAAAAATATTTCAGTAAATTTCATCATTATAATAGTTCTATTAGGATGTGCAATACCATAGCAATGTAAACTTCACTGACCAATGTGCAACTCAACGCAAAAAATTAAAGTGCTTTCAAGAACTCTGTCTATATTGATAAAAACACACAATTCACATCTGATATATTTACAAAATAGCCAACATTGGGGACATCTACTTCTGATAGCAACCCGTTGAAAGATGACTTGATGTATCCTACTTGAGGGAGGAAACATTTTTTCCTTTCCTTTCCTCCCTGTATTTAAAGTGCAACCTATGTGGTACAGGAGAATCATAGATCCATCACTGCAAAAAAGTTAAGAGAAGGAAATTAATTAAGTAAATATTGGGTGTTGGACAAAGACTGTATATGGATAAATAATATTACAGAATGGCTTAAACAGGGTCACTATCCAAAATTCTGCTAAAGGTCTGGGGTCACTGGGCTGTGAAATAACCTGGTACCAGTACCAAAAAGAGATTCTTTATTTACAGGAAGTGGTACAGGGCTTCCGTTGTATTCAGACCGTTTGGTACCTTGGAATCTAGTTCTAAAATCATTTTCGATTCCAATTGCCGAAGCATCCTATCCCTGTCACCTCCCCTTCTAGGTTTTGGAACTGAGGAAAGGACAAAGTAGCTTTGCCACTGTAGATCATTCCCATGTACACTTTTAAAGTGTCTAGCCACGGGGTAGGAGCTGTCATTGTTGACGATTGCCCGAATGTGCTGCAATATCCTGGCATGCACCGGAAGCCTGGTACTTCCCACGTATCTCAGGCCACAGGTGCATGCCAGAACGTAAACAGCATACTCTGTTTTACAACCGTAGTTTCCTTTGATTGGCAATGGTGTAGGGCTGAATGGAGTATTATAATATTGGGTATTAACCCCAAATTTGCATGCCCTGCAACTGGTACATTTGTAAAACCACAGCCGGGGTGGGAACCAAGATTTCTTTTAAGACAGTTCTGAGAAAGGATTGGAAATATGTGTACGTAAGGAGGGTCCCCTCCGAAACGTGATATTAGGTAGCGCTGGCAGATGTTGTGATAACACTGCATCTGTTTTTAATATAGGCCAACTTTTAGTTAGGATAGACCGGATCTTCCTGTCCTGGCAACTATATGCAGTGATGAACCTAATGGCAGATTCAGCCGAATCTTCCCTGGTGTCTATATTTGGGATCACTGGTTTGAACAGTGTTTCTCTGGGTCTTAGTTTCATTTTATTGACCGCTCTTTTCAATATGTTTTCCTTATATCCTCGCTCCCTGAATCTGTCTAGTACTTCAGTAGTGCAGACCGCCAACTCCTCATCACTACTGCATATTCTTTTCAGGCGGAGTAACTCCCCATAGGGGATATTGTCTATGACATGACGGGGATGGGCACTGGTGGCATGCAAGGTTGTGTTCCCCGATGTGTCCTTTCTATGGAGGGTAGTGGCCAATTTGCCTGCTTTGTGAAAAACCTTGACGTCTAAGAAGTCCACTGCTCTTTTACTTATGTTATATGTGAACCTGAGATTTTCCTCATTATTATTTAGCGTCATGATGAATTCTTTCACACTTTCTTCATCACCTCTCCAAACTAAAAACACATCGTCTATAAAACGAACCCATATTTCCACATTTTTTGCGAACACTGCGTGGTGTATCCCCATGAGGACCCGCTTCTCCCACCAGCCCACGTGTAAACACGCGTAGCTGGGAGAGAAGCAGGCCCCCATGGCAACACCCCTTTTCTGCACGTAGACATCATTACCAAACATAAAATAGTTATGGTATAAACACCAACTCACAAATTCCACTAGCATCTTATTGTGGTTGTAACATTGCACTGGTCTTGTACTCAGAAAATATTCTAGTGCTTTGAGCCCTGTTTGATGGTCTATGCTAGTATAAAGGGCTTCGATGTCTAATGTGACAAGTAAACAATCATCTGTCCATGCAATGTTCTTTAATTTTTGCAAAAAGTGTCCTGTATCCCTCATATACGTCGGCAGACTTGTGACCAGGGATTGCAAAAAGTAGTCAGTGTATTGTGCTAGATGTTCCGCTACACTATCTATGGCTGAAATAATTGGCCTCCCTGGAACTGGAGACCTGCCTTTATGCACTTTGGGAATCAAGTAAAACCTGGGCATAACCGGTTGTTCCACATGTAGAAATTTAAAATTCCTCGCTAGAGATCAATCCTTTCCTCTTATATTTGAAACTGAGTTTTTTCAACTGTTCTCTAGCCAAATCATATTGTTTTGCACTTGTCTTTTCAAAACAGACAGTTTCTGAAAGTTGTCTGTTCGCTTCTTTAATATATTGTGTTTGGGGCCAGATGACAATGTTGCCTCCCTTGTCCGAACTACACACAATGATTTGGTGGTTGTCTCTAAGTTTGTTGACTAAAGCCCAGTATTGTTTTTCCTTCGATGTTTTGATTCTCTTACGATGTTTCACCTGGTGATACAGTCTCTTGAGGTCTGCCGTGACCACCTCATGGAAAAAATCAATGGTGCCTCTTGGTATGGTAGGAATAAAACTGGAACCGGGCTTGAATGGACTTGCTCCTGCTCAAATTTGTTGTATTTCTGCTTCCCTCAGTTCTTGTTGAATGGACAGAGTGGTGTTGATGTCGTTGTTAATAATAGAGTCCCCCAGTTGTTGTAGTGTAAGAAGGCCTCTTACATCTTGTGTATATATATACACATATATATATATACACACAAATATATATTTATATACACATACGTATATATATCTATACTACTATTATAAAGAGAGAAGTGTGTCCTTTGAGCCAGGTAAACTCGAAAACTACACCACCAATCCAAACACCCAATACATCTTTGAAAACGTCAGGGCAAGCAGATGGACATAGACTATATTAAAAAAACAAATATACGTTATTTAAAAAATTTAATATAAAAAGAAAGTAGTCCCTTGGAAGAAGCGCCGGCCTCGACGTGCGTGCTGACATCAGGAGCGCGGGGAGGAGCGGCGTACAGGAGCAAGAGGAAGAGCGGGGGACGTGAGCACGAGGAAGAGCGACGGACAGGCGGGGAGGAGCGGTGAGGAGTGGTGGACAAGCAAGGAGGAGCGGAAGAGCGGTGAACTCAGGAGCAGGTAAGAAAGACTCCCAATGCTCATTCCTCTTTGCGGGTACCGCAGCAGTGAAAGCCTTGCATGCTATGTTGGGTACATCTGGCTACCGAGTGATGCAATTCAGTGGCCTGACTTCCACCCACATCCTGAGGATACGCTACACTTTCTGTTGCCAAAGCAGCTCAGGAGCCATGTGTAAGCTGCCGACAGAGCACCAGGAGGAAGCGAGCACCCGTGGGTGTGCAACGGGAGACACAATAAAAACGTCGGGCGGGCTGGGGCCCTGAAGCACCCTTAACGTCGGGGCAGGCGGATCGGGGCGGGCGGGGGCACTGAAGCAGCCTTAACGTCGGGGCGGGCGGGGGCACTGAAGCAGCCTTAACGTCAGGGCGGGCGGGGGCCCAGAAGCAGCCTTGCATGCTATGTTGGGTACATCCGGCTACCGAGTGATGCAATTCAGTGGCCTGACTTCCACCCACATCCTGAGGATACGCTACCCTTTCTGTTGCCAAAGCAGCTCAGGAGCCATGTCTAAGCTGCCGACAGAGCACCAGGAGGAAGCGAGCACCCGCGGGTGCGCAACGGGAGACACAATGACAACGTCAGGGCGGGCGGGGGCACTGAAGCAGCCTTAACGTCAGGGCGGGGGCCCAGAAGCAGCCTTTTGCTCCCGGACAACGTCGGGACGCTATATATCTCTATATATATATATATATATATATATATATATATATATATATATATATATCAACACCACCTCGTACTTCAAAGTACAGTTGCACTCCTGACAATGATCTCCGCCACACGGATAAGTGGTTTTCAGGAAGTCTTTATTCCATATTCAGCCAAGCTTTTGGACAAAGAAACCCAACGCGTTTCGGCGACACACTCGCCTTGGTCCCGTGACCAAGGCGAGTGTGTCGCCGAAACGCGTTGGGTTTCTTTGTCCAAAAGCTTGGCTGAATATGGAATAAAGACTTCCTGAAAACCACTTATCCGTGTGGCGGAGATCATTGTCAGGAGTGCAACTGTACTTTGAAGTACGAGGTGGTGTTGATTTGACAGGGTTACCTTGAGCCCTGATTTGCTGCACCGACGCGCTGAGTGTCCCGGTTACCAGGCAAGGAAAGTGAAACAGAATATATATATATATATATATATATATATATATATATATATAGATATATATATCTATATATATATAGATAGATATATAGATATATATATACATACAATCCAAATACCCAAACGATGAAAGGAAGGCACTGACTCCATGAATTTTACTCAAGGAAAAGTTTTTAATCCAACATGCTGCACAGACGCGTTTCGGCGGAAGCCTCCGCCTTGCTCACTTACTCTGCTGTTAGTCACATTAGTTTATATAACACATGATGACACATCAAAAACAGGACCTATGGCATGATTGGATGTCAATTACCCTAGTTACCATGAGTCATGAACCTAGCAGTAATGAACATAGAAGTATTGTTGCCTCTACGTCATGCTATAGATATATATATATATATATACTACTATAATAAAGGAAGAACTTTGAGGCCGGTAAACTCGGGAACCACAGCGCCAATCCACACACCCGATACACCGTTTGAATCGTCAGGGTGTGCAG
This sequence comes from Lissotriton vulgaris, assembly GCF_964263255.1. Taxonomy (NCBI): domain Eukaryota; kingdom Metazoa; phylum Chordata; class Amphibia; order Caudata; family Salamandridae; genus Lissotriton; species Lissotriton vulgaris. The sequence goes on along the minus strand of NC_141686.1, from coordinate 43,486,526 downwards.
ATGGTTATAGGCTATATACATTTAAAAAAAACGTTATTTAAAAAATGTACATAAAAAAAAGTAGTCCCTCCGAAGTAGCGCCTCCAGCGACGTGCATGCTCACGTCAGGAGCGCGGGGAGGAGCGGCGTCCAGGAGCGCGAAGAGGAGCGGCGGACACAGCGCGGGGGAGGAGCGGTGACGTGAGGAGCAGCGGACAGGCCGGAGGAGCGGTGAGGTGATGAGCACCGGACAGCGGCGGTGAGGAGCGAGGAGCGGCGGACCAGTAAACTGAGGAGCGCGGGGGAGGAGCGTACGTACAAAAGAGCACCCAGTATGCATAACTGTCTGGTCAAAAATAGCCCTGAACTAGGAAATGGTAGCGCTTGGCTAAAACAAAAAGGTTTCTATAAATGTTCCTCGTGCAGGGCATGTAAATTCGGTGTAAATACATCATATTATTATTATTTTACACCTTTCAGCTCTAGGAGGAAAGCCATTCGAGGGTACTTTAATTGTCACAGTGAGTTTGCAATATACGTCCTGACGTGCACCTGTGGCCTACGATATGTGGGCAGTACCAAACTACAGGTGCACGCCAGGATTTTGCAACACTTACGTGCGATTGTAAACAGTGACAATACGTACCCAGTAGCACGGCATTTCAAGTCCACTCACAATAATGATTTGTCTAATCTATCATATTACGTTATTGATGTGGTTGCGCCCCTCGTCCGAGGAGGCGATCGAGAAAAGCTGTTGCGTAAAAAGGAAACCGAATATATAATCGAACTAGACAGCAAGTACCCTAATGGGCTGAACACCACTGAAGATTTACATCATTTGCTGTAGTCCTACTTATCCGATTTTTCTTATATGGGGTTTTTTTCTGTATCTTTTTCTTCAAGGTCTTATCTGAATATAACAACTGACACCAGATGGTGCCGGCCAGGCATCACATGGGAGTCCACAAAAGATTCATTTATCACTTGGACCTTGATGCAATATTTCCTTCTTGTATATATTATCTCTCTATCCTTGTGTAGAATAATTGTGATACTAACGAAGGTTAGTTGACCATTTACATGTTTTTATTTTTTACGAGGGTGCACTTTCACTATATTTTTAATGTAGATCACAGTAAGAGTCATCACAAGTGGGTTATCCAATATCAGCGTTGACATACCATTAGCACATGTATATTTTGATGCCATTCATTTTCCTGAATTACACACATTTAGTTGTCCATTGGTCCAATGTAATATCATGTAAATTAGAAATGATATAGATTTTGTAAATAAGAAGGTAGTGTGTATTTTTGTAATATATAAATATGTATATATGTATAGGATTTGGCATATATATGTATATATTTTGTGTACAATATTATATTTTTGTACTTAGATAGAGATATATATATTTTTCTATTTGTATATAGATGGATTTGAATTTACTGGGTACGTTAGTGTGTAGGACTGATATGTGCTTATGTAAAACTTTTCTATGTACATGGCTATGGTTTAAAAGACGATTTAACTTGCATTCATGCAGATATAATTTTTTAAAGAACATCAACTCTGATATATGTTTTGATTGTATATAG